>NW_020951147.1:1370386-1388426 GCF_900497805.2 Vombatus ursinus
CTTGTGGAGACACTGTTACAGTGTAGAAGCTTGTGGAGACACTGTTAAGGACTTGGGTGTATTAGGAATTGCAGCCCAGCCCTATTGCTGAGAGGCCAGAGCCATACTCAGTAAATAAATGCTTACTGACTAACTGATCCCTTACAACACAGTGCAGGAACCATTTTGTGATGCCCTGGGTATATTCTGCAGGCCCAGCATGGTGGTGCACACCTGTATAGTAATCCCTGCTGGGGACAAGGCTAAAGCTGGTGGGTCCAGTGAGCTAGGAACTTCTGAGCTCTAATGGGCTACAGACAAGCAGGGGGCAGCTAAGTAGGGAAATAGATGGAGTGCTGGGCCTGGAGTCAGGAAGACCTGAGTTCAAATCCAGCCTCAGACACTTGCTAACTGTGTAACCTTGGGCAAATCCTTTAACCCTGCTTGCCTCAATTTCCTCATCTATAAAATAGCTAGAAAAGGAAATGTCCAATATCTCTTCTAAGAAAACCCCAGATGGGGTCATGAGTTGGGCATGACTGAAATGACGTAACAACTGAAAACAAAAAAAGTCAAGCAGGTGTCTGCACTGAGATGGGCCCCGATCTGGTGAGCCCCAGGGAGCAGGGGGCCAAGCTGCCAGGGAAGGAGATGACTGGGCCAAGCTGGAGCCACAGCCGGTCAAAGCTTCCACACTAATCAGCAGTGTGATCAAGACCATGAGTGGCTTCCTCATTTCTAGCCTGAATGAGATGGAGAGATCAAATCTTTTTGGCATTTCCTTCTCAGGGCCAACTGTCCTCTCCAGGAGAATGTAAGAGCTAGGAGGGCAGGGACTGCTCTTTTTCTGTCCCTCCGGCACACGCCAGACCACAGCAGGTGCCAGATTGCTGAAATAACCATTGTAGCTACTCCATGAATTTTCAGCTGAAAAGTGAAAGGTAAGATTGCTCGTTGGTCACCCCCAACGCTAAAGGGATCTAGAACCTGAAGAAAGGAAAGTCTCTGAGGGCAATAACTGATTTCATGGCTATCTCGGATTCCTAGAGTCTAATCAGCACCCAGCACATAGTAGGCTCTTCTGACTGATGGACCTGGAACATTGTAGGGGCTTACTAAATGCAGCCGTCTGTGTGACACAGTGGAGAGGCCATGGGACAGGCCGGAAATGAGGTGAACTGGCCTCAGGTCTTAGCCAGACTCTTCATTCCTTTTGGCCCAAGGCCACTGAGCAACCCCCCAGAGTGGAGAAGAGGTGTTGTTCAGTGACTCCCAGGTTTCTCATAGCAAAGTTCTGATCCCAGCAGACAGACAATATGCTGGAGCCAACATGAAGGAGGCATTCAGCAGACCCCGGGAATTAAGCAAGTGCTCTGATCTAACTTGGGCTCCCCTGGGACTCAGATTCCAATCTTCTGCTCACTGACAGGCCCTGAGGAACACTGAGCTTGGCAGCATCCCCCCCACCCCAGCCATGCTCTGGATTCCTTCCAAGTCCAATGAGGAGAATAAGAATCCTGGGGCTGGGGGGCGGCTGTGTTACGTAGAGCTCCATGAGATTACGTTGGGTGTGAAAGCAGGTTGGAAGCCAGGGGAGGTACAAGGCCAGCCAAGATGGAGCTGCCTTGAACCGGCCTTTCTGGTTCTCCAAAGGGAGTCTGAGAAGAGAGAGCAAGTGAGCATTTCTATATTACTTTCAAGTCTGCAAAACCCTTTCCATAAACTATCTCATTTGATCCTCAAACAACCATGGGAAGGACAAGCTGGGATGATCCCCATTTTACAGATGAGGAAAGTGAGGCAGATAGTAGTGAAATGACTTGCCCAGGGTCACACAAGTAGGAAATGGCTGAGGTTGGAGTTGAACTCTGTCTTCCTGACTCCCAGTCCCACATTCAGCTGCACAGATGTGCTGAGTCACGGCCTGTGATTGTTTTTTTTTGGGGGGGGGTAGTGTATAAGGTGCTATACTGGGAATTATTCTAATTGCTAGCTTTAGATGCCTCATTCAGTTTTCCTCTGAGTGGGTTAATTAACCTTAACATAGAGCAGCCTGCTGTCTCTGAAGACATCTGGGCTGTCGTCCTGACCCTGGGATTAATACCATTCTGTGCAAGCATTTCTCCCTCTGACTGTCTCTCTGGTAGATGCTGCACCGTCTGAGAAGGAATCAGCCCAGCCAGCTGGCTGCCTCACGCACACAGCACAGCACGGACCCACGTCAGAGGGCTGGGCTCCGCTTCTGCTTAGCTGCTGGCTTTTCCCATGTAGACACACTGTGGCCCAGGACAGCTTTCCAAGGCTCTGCCCAGATTTAAAAGGTCACTGGGCATTTTAGGAGATGGGACCAGGTGCCTGATCCTGCCATGGCTGCCCCAGGGCATTGGTTCCAATTTTCCCTCCCTGGGTGACCTTGGTGAGCTCCTTCCAGCTGAGCCTCGGGTTGGAAGCTTCAGGGCCTGTCCTGTCCAGCATCTGCTTTTTACATAGGGGGAGGGAACTGTGGCACAGAGATGGAAAGGGACTCATCCAAGGTCATGCCATAGGTGATAAAGTGGGAATTCAAACGCAGCCCAACTCGCTTGAAATTCAAGGGTCCTTTCACCGCCTTCCTGAGTTCAAGAGGTAAGTGCCAAAGACCCACCTAGTTCTCAGTCCAAGGCTAACCATCAACATTAAAAACAGACTTCATGCAAAGTTCTAGAAATTTCCAGAGTCTAAAACTGGATGGGACCTTGGATATTACGTAGTCCAATCTCCTCAATTTACACATGAGGAAACTGAGGTCAGGTGGTACAGTGAAAATAGCTCAGGATTTGGGATCAGAGGTCTCAGGTTCAAATTCTGACTTGGCTTCTCATTACCTTGGTGACCTTGAATGAGTACTTTAAGCTTCTGGGTCTCAGTTTCCTCCCCTGCAGAATGAGGGAATGGGACCACTAAGGTCTTTTCTATGGGACCCAGATTGGGAAACGGACTTGACCAAGGTCACACAAGGGTTAAGTAGCTGATTATAAAGAAAATTTGTGATGATTTCCTTCCTTAGAGGCAGCTGCTGCTTGGAAAAGATGGGCTTAAAGAAAAGGAGGAAACAGGATCTAAGTGCCTACTATGTGCCAGATACTGTGTTGAGAACTTTACAAATATAATCTCATTTGAACCTCATGAAAACCCTGGGAGGTAGGTGCCCATTTTATAGTTGAGGAAACTGAGGCAGATGTGTCTGAAGCTGGATTTGAATTCACATCTTGACTTCAGGCCCGGCACTCTATCCACTGTGCCACACAGCTGCCTCTGATAATTGTACATTCTAAGAACAAGGAAAGGCACAGCTCAGTCTCCTTCTCCTACATGAAGGGGTTTCTCCAAGTTATTATCTGAGTCCCCCAAGTTATTAATATTCTCTCCCTTCACACTCCAGGTTATTTTATATTTATCTGTCACAAATTGTTGCCCTCAGTAGAATGTAAGCTCACTGAGGACAGGAACTGTTTTTTTTTTTCCAATCTCTATATCATGACGGCTAGTGCACTGCCACATTGTTGGTATTTAATAAGTGTGTTGAATTGCATTGAATTCAGAGTGGGAGAGAGGGGAAACATATCAGAAGTCTGCAATTTCAAAAGGAAATTGTTGAAAAAGTCTAGCTGGTGGAGGGGAGCACAGGTTAGCCCCGGGACTTGGGAGGGAGGGGAGTCTCTATGATTTAGTCTTGCTGGTAGGTGACTGTCTTTCTCTCCGAGGAAGGGCAGCTCCTTCCAGGTGGAGGCTGCCTTTATAAATGGCCCAGGTTCTGCTCAGAGCCTGGCCAGTGCTCAGCCCACAAATGGCACTCAACAAAGGCTATAAATAAAGGGTCATCAGAAATCTCAAATAAGAATGTGCCAAGAGTCAGCTCAGTTACCCAAAAGAGAAACCAGAACACGAAGCAGGTCCCCAGCCCAGCTGCAGCCCCAGCCTACTGATCCCACTGGGGTGACAGAGGTCACCCTAGCTGCCCAAGAAGAGGAAGGAGGAGCCTTGGGGCTGGAGGAGGTGCTGATACTGGCCATCCCAACAATCTTTTAAAAATACTCCCCATTTCTCCCCTTTTGTAGATGGAGAAACTGAGGTTTAGAGACGTTAATGGGAATGAAAGAAGAAGAAGAGGAATCTTAGTTTTGGGACAAGAGGCAGAGTTTGAATCCCTCCTCTGCCTCTTACTCCCTCTGGGCCCTTGGGTGCTTCTCTTCCCATCTCTGGGCCTCAGTATACTCCTTCATAAAATGAAGGCATTGGAGTACAGTGCCTCCAAGAGTACCTTCTAGTTTGAAATCCATGATCTGTTCATACCTTCCTCTCTTTAGCCCCAGTTACCTCATGATGGTCTCTGAGGTCCATTCCAACTTGAGATCTAGGATTCCCTGACCTGGGTCCAATTCAACAACCATTTATTAAGCACCAGCTGTGTGCCAAGCACTGTGCTAGTCTCTGGAGAGACAGACAAAAATGGGAGTGAGTCCCTGTCCTCAAAGAGCTTATGTTCTCTGGAGGGTAATAACACACCCAGAGAGATCAATCAAGATATAGACAAAGCAAAACCAAAGCAATTTGGAGGGAAGTGTTCCTTATTGAGGGAGCTGGGCCTCAAGGAGAGCTCAAGTCTAGCAGGGGGAAGTGAGGAGGGAGGGCACACCAGGCATGGAGTATGGCCTGGGCAAAGGCACAGAGGTAGAAGACAATGAAGACAGGGATCTCTACAAGGAGGGCAGTTTGCTGGAATGCAGAGTATGTGAAGGAGAGAATTGTGCCCTAAGCCTGGACAGGCTAACTGGAGCCCAGTCACAAAGGGCATTAAAAGCCAAATGTGGCAGCTAGGTGGTACAGTGGATAGAGCACCAGCCCTGGTCTCAGTTACTTACTAGCTGTGACCCTGGGCAAGTCACTTAACCCCTACTACCTACCCCCCCCATCCCCGGCAGGGGAAAAAAAAAAGTCAAACAGAAAATGATGATGAAAAGGCCAGTGGAATGGTCCAGGCGAGAAGAGAGGGGGCCTGGGCTGGGGTGCTGGCTGGGAAAGGAGAGAGGAAGAAGAATGAGAGAGAAAGTGTGGAGGGAGGAATGACGAGATTTACAAACTGCTGTTGCCTCTCTGCACCCCACTTCCTGCCCCTGTAAAATGGAGAAGCTCAAATAGAAACAGGGTTCCCTAAGCCACCCATCAAGATCCCTGTGGGCTCCACGTTGACTTAGCTTTAAAATCTAATGTTACCTGTGGCTTATATTTATTTTGTTGTTTTTGCTGATTTTGAGAAATGTTTCCCAATCACATGCTAATCTGGTTCCACCACACTGAGGAGTGTTCAGGTCACACGCTTGCCATCTTTGACCTAAAGGCCTCTCCAGCTCTATGCCTATGATGTGAAGTGACTTGTCCAGGGTCACTTGGTAGTAATAGCCCCAGGACTGGGACCTGGGTCTTTCCTGACCCCAAACCCAGGGATCCCTCTTAGCTGCCTTTCCAAGAAAGTCTCCTGCAGGAACAAGAGAGTCTGGCAATGGGAGGGAGACCCTGGGCCATGGGAGCCAGAGAGGGTTCAGGTGGTCCTGCTGAGCGCTGGCTAGAGCTCCAGCTGGGGCAGAAGCAATGCTTGGGAACCCCTTCAGAGCACAGTGCCCAGGACTGGGCCTTATCAAGCTTGCCACCAGCGTCAAGAAGCAAATGCCAGACACTGGCAGTTGGAGGGTGTCTTAGGGCAGTTTTATCTGCTTCGATTCATGGGAGGTTTGATACAAGGTCTGAGCCACGGAGGCTGGACCTTCAAGATCTCAGCTTCAGGAAGTAGGAGGAGGCTCTTACACCTGTTACTGCTCTGCTCCCATTGGCGAGGGCTGGAAACAGGCCCCCAAAGGCCGGCTGCCAGGCTGAACCCTGCACTGGCACAGGATGTGGGACACCATGCATGGCATGCAGCACGTGCTTAGTGCCCGCTCACTCATTCATTCATTTCTGAAGACACGGAGTTCCTGACAGTACACGCCATCTCTCGTCTCTCATCTCCCATCTCCGCGCCTTTGCAGCCTGCAATACTCTGGCCCCTCACCTCTGCCTCTTTGCTCTCCCTGGCTTCCTTCAAGACTAAGTTCAGCTCTGAAGAAAGGCTTTCATGCTTTACTCCTCCACCCCGCCCCAGGTACTGGAGCCTTCCTTCCCCTTGCAGACTCCCTTCTATCTTCTTTTCTATTGACACGTGGTCTCCTCTCCAATCCACCTTCCAGCCAGCTGCCAATAAGACACAGGCCTGACTGTGGCTCTCCCTGGCTCAGAGATGCCCTGCATTGCCCTACAGCTGCTAGAAAAAAATGCAAAGTCAGCCTGGCATTTCAAGCCTGGCTCAAACAATTCCAGCTCTCACTTTTCCTTCCTTCACCTCCTTGAGTTCCAGCTCAAAAGCTTGCTAGCTCTTCCCTCCATCTAACATGCAGCCTCTCGCCTTTGTAAACTCACCCAGGTCACAGCCCATGGGCTGCTCAATGCCTAAAATGCAGTTACCGAGTGCTTATATCTGCTCTGGGGATCTTCTGCCCCTAGTGTGTGGAGACCTCGGCATGAGTTACATTTGAACAATAGGCAAAGACTTCTCAAAGGTAACTATGGGAGAAACACTTGGGCTGCTCTCCCTCTGGACCTTTCTCTTGCTGGCAGGGTGCCTGGCTTCCTCCGAAGCTCAGCCTCAGTGCCTTAAGCCTTCCTAGACCCACCTCATTTTAGTACTCATTCTTGAAATTAGCCTCCATTTCCTCATCTATGAGCATGTTAATAAATGCTTGGGGAATAGCTGTTTCCCTAAAAGGCAGGGCTTTGTTTCCCTACTGCCTCACAATCTGCCAGAAACACAGTAGGCCCTTAATAGATGTCTGTTGAACAGACCTGAAAATCCCAATAGCCTGTGGGATGGTGTCCAAACTCTCATGCCTGGCAGTCTAGACCCTTTGCAATCTGACTCCAACCTGTTTATGTCCCATCATGGGCCAACACCAACAAATTGTCCCATTTCTGAAACGTGTCACAACTTCTTCAAAAAGCCTTTCAGCCTAGAACAGTGCAAGAACTATTGTACCCATTTCGTAGGTGCGGACATTGAAGCTCAGAAAAGTTCCAACTTGTCAGTGGTCACCCAGCTACTAAGTGTTAGAGCTGGAACTTGAACCCAGGGCCCCTGACTATATCATAAGCGCTCCATGAAGGCTGAAGACTGATCTGGGCCCCCAGATGCCCTGCCCTCTCATAACTAAAGTCTACCTAGCCCAGCCTTCAGGGCTGTCCTCAAAGCCCTGCTTCTGTCCAAGCCTACCTTCCTGAGCTCCCCCAGACACTCAAGGTTTGCACTGGGTGTTTGGAGACAGAAGGTCAGAGGTTTAGAGCTTTGAAGGCATCTAAGTGGGAGAGTCACGTGTGAAAGCTCCTAGGGAAAAAAAGCCAGCCACCAGCATCTCTTCAGCATGTCAAGGTTTGCTAAGCACTTAACTGTAGTTATCTTAATGGATCTTTACAACAACCCCGGGTGGTGAGGTGCTATTTTGATCCCCATTATACAGATAAGGAAACAGAGACAGGGAAGTTTGTAAGTGTAGGATTCAGACCTAAGTCTTCCTGATTCTACTAGTCAGGTGCTCAGCCCACCAAGCCATCCAGCTAAGAGAGACAGCTGAAATTGGAACCCAGCTCCTCTGACCCCAAATTCAGTACTCTGCATTGTGCCCAAATGTGCTCCTGTCTTGGGCTGTTTTGTTACAGGTCTAGTGGAAAGAACACTGGGTTGGGAGCCAAAAAGCCCCCCCCAAGGTTTGAATTAGGCTGTGCTGCTGCTTTACCGGCCTGTGAGACCTTGGCTAAGTCCCTCCCTGTCTCTGGGCCTCGGTGTGCTTCCCAATGAAATGAGGGGCCTCGAGGGCTTCTACCTATTCTACATCCTATGACAAAGTGAGATTTAGAAGTTGGGTACAAGGAGAGAGCTGTTAATGCTGTCTTGGTATCTCCCATTGGGCCTCGGGGGAGGGAGGAAGTGAGGCAAAGTCAGCAGTCCTTGGAAGGGACCCCGGAGGAGGCCGTCAGAGATCCAGCATCTATGAAGGGTCTACTGCATTCAGGCTCTAGGCTAGGCAGTGGGGATACAGATAGAAAAATGGAACAGGGCTTGTCCTCAAGGAGCTTCTACTCTACCATTTAGTCCAAGCCCCTGCCTGTGGCATGTGGAGTGAGAAAGTGAGTGAATGAATGCATCCCTCTGGGAGAGATGAGGCCCAGTCCTAAGGGGCCATAAGCTAAGGATACTTGACCTCTACATCAGAAGCAGCCTGGTGCATAGGAACATGTGCTGGGCTGGGCTTTAAATCCTGCCGGCTTTGTGACCCTGCATCCCTGCCCTGCCCCCTCTGTGCCCCAGTGTCCTTACCTACAAAATGAGGGCTGATGTGGCTGGTTGGGAAGGAAGCATTTGTAAGCCTTGAAGAGCTATGGATATGGGAAACAAAATGGTCATCCTTACAGTGGTGGTAATGTCTAGTGAACAGAGAGCCCAGGCCTGGGAATGGGGAAAGCTGGGAGCCAGACAGAGGCCAGCCATGAAGCGTCGAGAGTCCTAACACAAAGTACAATGGCATGGAGTGAGCCTCAGTTTCCTAATATATACAGTAAGATGAATATTGTCTCAATCATGTCATGTTTGCTAATGTGGAAATATTTAATATGATTGTACATGTATACTATATCAGATTGCTTGCCATCTTGGGGAGGGAGGAAGGGAGGAAGAAAAAGTTTGGAACTCAAAATCTTATAAAGTGAATTTTGAAAATTATCTTTACATGTAATTGGAAAAAATAAAATACTATTAAGTGGAGGAAAAAACCAGCTTAAAAAAAATTCAGGTCATGTTCGGGCAGCTAGGTGGCTAGGTATTCACTGCACCTGGAGTCAGGAAGACCCATCTTCATGAGTTCAAATCTGGTTTCAGAAACCTAGCTGCGTGACCCTGAGCAAGTCATTTCACCTTGTAAACCACTCCAGTATCTCTGCCAAGAAAATCGAAAATGGACTCATGAAGAGTCAGACACAGCTGAAAACGAATGATGAAAATGTCACATTCAGTTTGAGGCATCACATTTTTGGAAGAGCTGCCTGTTGGACATCTCGAACTAGGGGTCCCTAAGGGTATGACCCAAACTGAACTCATTATCTTTCCCAACAAACCCTCCCCTCTTCCCACCTTCACTCATCCCAGAAGGCACTGCTGTCCTCCAGACTTGGAGGTCTGCATCCTTCAGTTAAAGCATCACTGTGTGCAGCAGGCGGCCTGCCCTGGTTTCCCCAGCTGTTGGTGCCTTTCCCTTGGGGATGAACTGCCAATTAGTCTGTCTGCTGCATCTCGTGTGATCACAGTGGGTGCCATGACATCTCATCTCCTATGTTTGAATGGGAGCCCCTGAGAGCCAAGGACTGTTTTGATCCCTCTGCTCATGCTACTGCTTAGCACAGTAACTGGTATACAGTAGGTGCCTAATAACTACGCGCTCTCGCTCACTCAATCCCCCATATCCAGTCAGATGGAAAATATTGTCCCTTTAATTTCCACATATGCCCTCACTCCCTGGCCCTCCCCAGTCCAATCCACCCTCATCGTGGCTGCTGGAGTGATTCGGATCAAGCAAAGGCCTCCCCTGACTCTCCCCCCCCCCCAACTCCTGCTTACCTTCAGGATTAAACATAAAGCTGCCTTCTCAAGGGCTTTTGGAGACCTGGATACCTAGCCCCTTCTTCCATTTCTGGACTGTGTTACTCCCTTTTAAATGGCTGGTACTCCCTATGCTGTCTGCACATCTTTGCCCCTTGTCTAGACCCCAGGCACCACCTACTGCCTCCTCTTTGAATGGCCAGCTTCCTTCAAAAGGTCACTTCCAACCCTGCCCCCCCAATCATCTTAGATCTATTTCGTAAATGCCTCCAAATGCCCACGTCATCAATCTCCCCCAGCTCCACTCCGAGCTCTGGAAGGGCAGGGATTGTTTACTTTTGTTCACCTGGCTTACAAGAGCTTACTGTTTGAGGCACTGGTGTGAGCTTAAGAAATGCTTGTTAACAATAACAAGAAGACATTGGAAGCCGAGCAGTGTCCAGAGGAAGGTGACCAGGATGCCAAGGGGCCTTGGGGCCTGGCTATAGGTGGATGAATGAAAGACCTGGAGATGATTCATTTGGAGAAGAGAAGCTTGGGGTCAAAGGGGTCATTACGATCAAGGTCTTCAAGTAGCTTGGGGCTGCCAGGTGGAAGAGGAGTGGTCTGGCTCTACTTGGTTCCCATGGCAAACAAGGAAGGATGGGGGGAGGGGGGAGGCTGCAGAGAGGTCGATTTAGGCTTAGTCAAAGGAAAAACATCCTGCAAGAATGCAATGGGTGGCACTTCTTAAGCACCTACCACGTGCTAGGTACATACAGAAAGGCAAATACAGTTCTCACTTTCAAGCTCACAGTCTAGTGGGGAAGTTAACCTGGAAATAACAAGGTACATAGAATAGATGAAAGTTAATCTCAGAGGGAAAGGTCCCCTTGGGGGGGGGCAGAGAGCTGGGAGAGGCTTCTGGCAAAAAGGGAAGGAAGACAGGGAAGCTGGGGGGGTGGTGGTCATGAGGAGGGAGGGAATTCCAGGCATGGAGGAGAGCCAGAGAAAATGCTGGAAGCTGAGATGGTCTCTTGTGTGAGGAGAAGTCAGGAGGCCAGTGTCGGGACTGTAAAGAATGGGGGGGGGGCGGTGGTAAGATGCAAGAAGACTGGAAAGGGAGGTGGAGCCCTGGCTGGGAAGGGCTTTGAATGACAGACAGAGGGTTTTATGTTTGATCCTGGAGTAGTTGGAGGTAGGGATGACATGATCAACCTCCCACTTCAGGAAGATCCCTTGGCAGCTGAGAGGAAGAAGGAATGCAATGGGGAGAGACCTCAAGTAGCGTGACCCACCCACCCCAGCAGCTATTGCAATCGCTCAGGTAAGAGTCGATGAGGGTCTGCACCAGGGCCATCGATGTGTCAGGGGACAGAAGAGGACTCATGTGAAGAATGGTTCAAAGCTCAAAACAGCAGTACCTGGCAACAGATGGCACCTGTAGGGTGAGAATCAGTGAGGCATGAATGATGAGGCTGAATGACTAAGCCAAGGTCATCCCTCCACAGTAAGAAGGAAATTCAGAAAGGGGGAGGAGTCTGGGGGGCAGGGGAGCTCCTGAGTTCTGTTTTGGCCAGGCTGAGCTTAAGATATTTCCAGCTTAATTGAGAGGATGCCCATCAATTGGGGAATGGCTGAGCAAGTTGTGGTATATGAATGTGATGGAATACTATTGTGCTGTAAGAAATGATGAGCAGGCGGACTTCAGAAAACCTGGAAAGACTTGTATGGACTGATGCTGAGTGAAGTGAGCAGAACCAGGAGAAAGTTGTACACAATAACAGCCACGTTGTGTGATGACTAATATTGATAAACTTAACCGTTCCTGGCAATACAAGGATCTAAGACATCTCCAAAGGCCTTGTGATGGAAAATGCTATCCACATCCAAAGAAAGAACTATGGAAGCCAAATTGTTATTTTTTTCTTTTCTGTTGACTTTTGTTTCCTCTTTCTGATGGTTCCTCCTATTGATTTTAATTTCTACTTACAACATCACTAATCTGAAAATATGTTTAATAGGAATGTATATGTATAGCGTATATCAGATTGTGCGCCATCTTGGGGAGGGTGGTGGGGAGAGGGAGGGAGAAAAATTTAAAACTCAAAAAAAAAAAAAAAAAAAAAAGATGTTCCCAGCTCGTCCAGTCTAAGATGAGCAACAGGCACATGAGATTTGAGACTGGATATGGAGAGAGGTTAGGGCTGGACACAGATTAAAGGTCCATCCCCTCTCACTGCAGGTCAGCAGCTGGCAGTGCTCAAGAGATTTCTGGTCAAAGACAGATAGTACTGGATGGCCTTTGAGGTGCCTTCCTGCTCTAAATCCATGAGCGATGGCCTGACCCTCAAGGACTAGAAGAGAAGAAGGAACCATCAGTCCTTCCTAGGCCTCTCTACCACAAGATGCCCCTGCCCCATCAACCCGATGGGTGGCTGCAACAGAAGCACGGGAGCCGAGGCATAGACAGGTGGCTATGGATGGGGTGGGGAGCTGGGTCGCCTCACCCACCTTCAGCTGCCCAGGGGAGGCAAAAGCTGATGGGAGCCATATGAGCTAGAGGAAAGCTAAGCTCTCTCTCTGAGCTCCATGGCCGGCTGCTCCCCCAGAGTGCCACAAGCCTCCCGGACCCCTGGTCTGAAGCAGAATCAGCTCGGAGGGCTTAGCCTAGGGGTTAGCAGCAACAGGTAGTGGAAGAAGGCAGCCTTCCCCTGGGGGAGCTGAATGCCAGTGAGAGGATGTGAAGTAGAGGAAGCCTGACTGTGTCCAGGCACATGGATCTCCATTGCCTTGGCAGGTGCCAATGGGTTTCCATCAGGTTTGGCACATGCTTGCATTGCTAACTTGATGGACAAAACCCTGAACTTGAGTTGTAAAGATCAGAGCTCCAATGTGGCATTGTGATATTCCCTGGCTGTGTGACCCTGAACAAGTCACTTCACTTCTCAGCCTCAGGCTCAGGCTCCTCACCAGTGAAATGGGAGAGGCACAAGTGTGGGTGGGAGCCAGCTGCAGGACCATGAAGGAGTAACGGGAGGGAAAAGCGCCATCAGAGGGGTGTAGGATGGCCCAGAGGATGGACTGGCTGCCCTGGGTGGCTCCCCACGGGCAGGCAGAGGAGTCTCAGTGTCCCAGAGAATTCCTGAGTCAATGAGATCACAAGGTCATTGGAGCATGTGCGTCATCTTCCGAAGGAGCTAGCTCCCTCACGTAACTGCTGGGAGGACCAGATGTGATTATGTACACGAAGTGATCTATGAATCCTAAAGTGCTATAGAAATATACGCTGCTGTGTATTCTTATTATAGGAAGAGAGAGGCAGGGCAGCTTGGTGGGCAGCGCCACTGTTGTGACATTATTACTACAGGAAGAGAGAGGTAGTGGCACCGCTGCATCCCAGAGGGTGTGGAAGGGAGGATGGAGAAGACGACCCCTACCAGCCCGGGCACTAGCCAGGTGTGAGGTGATGAGGCCAGCAGCAGGGCGGGACAAAGCAGTATGGGAGAGATGTTTGGAAGGTAGAAATGCCAGGCTTTGGCAACTGATTAGCTATGGGAGGTGAGAGAATGAGGAGTGAGGACGGCACCAAGCATGGCAGCTTGGATGGATGGCTGTAGCCTCATCGGTAATATGGAAGTGAGGAAGAAGGGAGGATGTGCAGGAAACGATGAGCTCGATTTGGGATGTCTTCAGGACTTCCCATCTGAAATGACCACGAGGCAACAGAGGGGAGAGCAGAGGTCAAGAGAGGCTGGGGCTGGACAAATCTAATGGAGAAAGTTTCCCCACTTGGGAGTTCCCAATGAAATCGCAGGTTTAGTCTGGAGGGAGCCTTATCTCCCTGGGAAGAGAAAGTAACACATCTAAATCTAAAGCTAAGAGACACCACCTCCACCCCACCCCACCCACCACTGCTCCCCTCCCCCCACCAGCCCCAGCATGTGGGGAATGTTAAATGCCTAAGGAAGGATGGCTCCTCCCCGCCCAAGTGGAGGGGACTGACGGTTTGTGGGAAGACACAAGACAAAGGTCCCATAGGAGGAGGTGGGTTAGTCGGAAGATCCCACAAAGAGGGGCATTAGGAAGAATTAGTACCAATCCCCCAAGATTCTCAGACTAAAGAAACTGGCCCTACCTTAGCCTGCAGGCAAAAGGAGATAATCTAAACTCCAAAGAGATAAAGTGGCTTCCAGAAGACCAGCCGTACAACCTCTGGAATGGGAGCAGCCAGCCATATCTCAGCCTGAAGGGGCTTGGTGGGAGGGGGGTTGGCAGGGAGAGGAAAGGCCAGGCAGGGAGCGAGATGGAGAGGAAAGGAAGGACAGGAGAAGGAAAGGGAGACATTGACAGATGGGGGAGCAAAGGAAGAGGGAGAGGAGGAAGAATGAGAGGGAGGGAGAAGGAAAACAGTAAAGGAAAAGGGTAGAGAGAAAATGAGAAAGAGAAAGGAATAGAGGGATGGGAAGAAAAGGAGGGAGACTGAGAGAAAGTGAGGAGGCAGGAGAGAAAAGACGGTACAGAGAGAGAACGAGAGGGAAGGGGGGAGGGGGAGGGAGAACAGCATATACTTCAGGGCTCTGAATCTTTAAAGACTGAGGAAGGGGCCTTGAAAGATTTATTAATAAAAAGATGGACGTATGAAATATGTCTGGGTTGGCTCTGGCCCCTGCAGGGGGCTGTCTGGTTCAACCTCCGGGTCAGTTTCAGAGCTTGCCCTTCTCTCCTTGGGAATTTGGGAAATAAAAGGTGGGACCTCTGACTATGTAATGGGGAGGGGGGGCGTCAGATCTCAACTTCTTTATCAGAATCTACATTAAAGCAACACCTCATTCATTTCATGAATTCAATTCAGGAAACCTTTGTTAAGCACCTGCTCCCGGGCCAGGCCCTGGGGATGCAGAGAGAGACGTTGCCATGGGGGCCATGCTCTCTAGGACCTCACTGGGGCTCACCTTAATACAGTTTAAGGTTTGAAATGGCTTTTGTCTCAACAACCACATGAGGTAAAAGGGGTAAATATTCTTTTCCCTAATTTACAAGTGAAGAAACTGAGGCTCAGAGTTATCAAATGACCAGCCCAGGGTCACATAGCTGGTAAGTGTTTAAGCCAGAAGTCCCGATGCCAGGTCCAGGGCACCTCACTGCCCTTTGCTGAAATCTGATCATCTGATATACAATGAGAAACAAGTACCCAGGGGAAGGTGGGGTCAAGCTGGAGAATGCCAAGGAGGGGAGGCAGGAGAGGGCATGGCAGGTTTCTGGGAGGAGGTGTGTCTGAGCTGGGCCTTGAAGAAAGGAAGGTGAAATGGGGAGGGCACTCATTCCATTCAAAAGAGGGCACTGGGGGCAGCTAGGTGGTGAAGTGAACAGAGCTCTGGCCTTGGAATCAGGAAGACCTGAGTTCAAATCCGACCTCAGACACTTAACACTTAACTAGCTGTGTGGACCCTGGGCAAGTCACTTAACCCCAATTGCCTAGTCAAAAAAGCAAAAAAAAAAAAAAAAGACCAAAGAGGGCACTGTGTAGGCAAAGGCTTGGAGATGGAAAAGTTCAACTCCAGCTGGGGGCCCATTGATCCCCTGGGTTTGTCTTGCTCTTGGAGTTTCAGGAGGGGAATAGTAGTAGGAGGTGAGGCTGGGCTGGAAAGTCAGCTGGGGACCTTGGTAAAACGAAACATCAGATTGTCAAGCTTTTATTTTTTAAAGGATCAAAACATTGTTTATGTTAACCTTTTGGGATGAAAATCTTTCTAAAAAGTCTCCCCCAAGCAGGATCCTCCGGGACTTTTTGATGAGAAAACAATAAACAATCTAATCTTTTCTAGGTGACTCATGGTTGTTAGTAGGGTGTAATCAAGGATGTTAAGATGTGGAAGGCTTTGAGACTGACAAAGGCTAGAAACAGCTGGAGGAGGAGCCCCTGGGACCATTGAGCTCACCCTCTCCGTGGTCCTTGGGTGCCACCTTTATTTAGCAAGTCCTCTTTGGCTTTCTAATTTGCCCCAGAGCAAATGGGCTCTGAGTGAGGGCTCTTCAGTGAGAAAAGTGCATGGGCTTTATGACATCTCTTGGCTCCTCAGAAGTCTTTTTTTTTTTTTTTTCTTCCAGATAATTGAGTCTACTGGATAGAGGCGGTCCTTGGCTTACTACCCACCCTCCTCCTCAAGCTACAGAGCACAAATTCTTCTGAGACTTGCCCCTCCCCCCCAATAAAACACTCCCATCAGGTGCTCTTCTCAAGACTGTCCGAGTGCTCTGACCCTGTCTTCATCATTTACAAATGGCACAGTGTGGAGATCATGTAGCTAGACAGGAGAAGACCTGGTGATGATGGGGTGATGGGACCTGAACCCTGAATTTTCCCACACATTTCAGCAGCCCAGATCAACAGTGATCACCCGTCATTACCAGGTCTCCTGACTAGCTCCATGACCTTGGGCAAGTTACTGCTCCTCCCTGGGCCTCAGTTTCTTCTTCTGTAAAGTGAGGACTCATGATCTCCCAAGTCCCTCTTTGTTTCAAATGATGTGACCTGAGAATTTCCTGTGATTTTCTCAACAACTCTGGAGAACATAAATGCAAAATTCTTATCACCCCCATTTTAGAGACGGGAAAGGTGGGACTGAGGGCTGTTACTCCAGTCCTGGAACAAGCTGCCCAGTTCTGAAAAGGTCAGGGCTCCATCATCTCATCAGGAAGCGCCTTCGGGGCTGATTCCCAGAGGACACTGCAGTTACATAACTCACTCCCCCTCTTCTCCCCCTAGACCCCCCCTCCCCCCACTCCCTTCTACCATGGTGCTGCTGTTTCTGTTTAGAGTGTTTCTTTTTCCTTAATAGCTCCTGGCCTAGTCCCCTGCACAAGCTCTCTTGTCCACCTTTTTTGGGGGAGTGGGAGACTCCTAATCACTTCCCTGCACACAGTAGGCACTTAACAAGGGTTTGTTGGTTCCAACCGAACTGACCCATTGTGCTGTGAGTGAAAAGTGCCTTGGATTTGAGGTCAGATTGACTCGTGTGACCTGAGAAATGGCTCTCCCCGCCCCAAGCTTTTTCAGGAGTGAGAGGAGAGGGCTGGTTGCTTATCCTTCCCCTGCTTTGATGCAGAGCCCCAAGGAAGATCTCCCAGCAGCAGTTCCCAGGGGGGAATGACAAGCTTGTGTGTACCTCAGTTAGCTAAATAAGCCAAGAGGGCTTGGCCACTTCTCTTCCGGACTGATTGAGATTCTCTGGTGAGCCCTGGAGCCTGGTTAGCTGGAAATAAGCCCCCGAAATTGGAGGCAGTAGGGAAGGCTGGCTCAGCCCCCTTCACAGTGGTAAAGGGGGCGTTTTGGACAGTTATCTAAAACGAACTTTCTGCTCTTCCATAGCAGCCCTGGGCCTCCTCCCTCACCAGCCAGGATCTGAGGGAGCTGAGGGCAGCCCCCAGAGAGAGCACAGGGATAGAAAGGCACATGCTCGTTTGGCGCCCAACACCGTCCGCTGTGAGCTGGTCTCTGTGAGGAATCCCTGAGGGGGCCGGGCAGCGTTGGCTATAGTCGGGCTGCTGTTGCTGGGCACCTGTATCCCTGGGAAGGGAAGGTACCCACTGGCACCCAGCAGTTAGAGGGAGGAATGCCAGCATGTCACTGAGAAGCCCCCGAGAGGTAACTGCGGGTCCAGCCCAGCCAGAGTGAACTCCCCCCACCCCCGAAGCTAAGTCAGAAGAGCATGGAGCGAAGCGGGGCTGAGTCCTCGGGGTGGGGAGCAGAAGCTGCCAGTCACTGTCCCTGGAGCTTCAGTACACCAGGAAGGGAGGTGGAGAGGAAAGAGAGATATAGAGCCCGACCGAGAGGGAATGCCTGTCTCTCTCACTAGGTAGTTCTAGAGAGAGGGGAGGAAACCTGGCATGGGGGTGGGGGCTGGGATGGGGTGGTGATGGTGGGAATCTGGATTAGCCCGCTCCTTCCCCTGGGGGAGCTTCTCTCCTTTCTGCCCACTTTTTCAACCCCTGAGTTTTTCTCCTCCAGCTTGGGATAAGCTCGGACCCAGGGCCGAAGGCTGCACCCTCTGCATCTCTGCCAAGCAGGGCAGCCTTGGAGGCTCTGAGTCGAACGCACCTTAGGGCTTCTCAAGCTCACTGCCTTTCAGGTCAGACACTGGAATATGAGGGCCAGACAGAGTAGAATTCCTGCCCCAGATAGCCCCGGGAGTCCAGATTGGGACCCAGCCCGAGCCTGGAGCGCGGAGCCCGGAGCGCGGAGCCCGGAGCGCGGAGCGCGGAGCGCGGAGCCCAGAGCCCAGACTCCAGAGCCCAGACTCCAGAGCCCAGAGCCCAGACTCCAGAGCCCAGAGCCCAGAGCCCAGACTCCAGAGCCCAGAGCCCAGA
>NW_020951147.1:1388436-1451048 GCF_900497805.2 Vombatus ursinus
AGCCCAGAGCCCAGAGCCCAGACTCCAGAGCCCAGAGCCCAGAGCCCGGTGCGCAGCGCGCTCCCTTGGCCCGGCTCGCCCCTCTTCGGACGGCGCCCTCCCTACCTTCACCTCTCCTGGCCGGGCCGCTGAGAGGTGCACTCCCGCCTCGCTCCCGTCGCCCCCCACTCTGGGCAGCGCGCACTCACCGTGCCCTCGGACTGCAGGTAGCCCAGGTCGTCGATGGCGCGGATGTTGATAATGTGCACGCCCCTGTCGGCCTCGGCAGGCAGCGACGAGTACTTCTCGTTCACCCTCATGGCTTCGTAGCTCGGGGCTTCTTCCAAACTGGTGAGGGATTCGTCTGCAGGTCCAGGCGGCGTGGCCTCCCCATGCACCGCGCCGGCGTCTTCTGACCCCAGGAGAGAGAGAGAGAGAGAGAGAGAGAGAGAGCGAGAGCGAGAGAGAGAGAGAGAGAGCGCAGCGGGCGGTTACTTTCAGTCCCTCCCTCCCTCTTTGCTCACACTGGCTTGAGGCACCACCCCGCCTTCCAGTCTCCCCGCCCCTGCCCAGCCCAGCTGCCGGAATAGAGGGAGGGGTCCGCTCGCAGGCCAGCCACCAGACTGTCCATCTACCCTCTCACTCGCCCGAAGAAAAGCCTGGCGCCTTTTCTCTCCCTCCAGATCTGGCTTGACCTGAGGCTTTCTTCCCATTCTCACGCTGCCCTTCTCAATACTTTCCTGATGGCTCCAGGCCCTGGCGCCCCTCAGCGCGCCCTGCCTAGCTGCCTTCAGGTCAGCTTAGCGACCGGCCCGCTCAGTCCATCTGGGAAAGGCGAGAATGCCCAGGCACAAACCGGCTTCTGCTGGTCCTAGGGGACACTGGCCTCCGAGCAGTTGGGGGATGGAGTGGGAACAGCCTCTTCTCCCGGGAGCCTGGCTCACCCAACCCCGTGAGGGGCACCCCGGCCAGCCGGCCACCTCTCGACTCTCACAAAGCAACCCTCGGGCTCAGGCGTGGCTGCAGGCTAGCTACCAGTGTGATGTGTCTGACTCTGGGTCAGAGCCCTTCTCCTGAGGCACACGAGGCTCCCCACGTTAGGTTCGAGTCATTTTGTAGGGGCTGAGATGGTCACGGGCAGAGCAGCCCTCTCTGGAGCTGTCCACGAAGTCGCTGGGAGCTCAGACTTCGGGGTTGACCCCTACTGTGCCAGCCAATGGTACCTTGTAGGGGCCTTAGGGACCAAAGGGCGGTAGAAAGGTTGAAGGGGCCGTAGAGGTCAGGCAGTCTAACCCCATCCTTGTTTGGAGGAGGAAACTGAGGGCTGGGATGGTAAGGGACTTACCCAAGGTCACACAGCGCTCAGAGATCCTAGAAAGGGCAGAGCTGGCATTCTAACCCTTGTATCCTGACTCCATCACTTGTTCCTTTCCTCCCACTGGCCTACAGATCAACTTCATCCGACCTCAAGCCGGATGAACCCAGGTTGCCCCGTTGGTCTTCCCCTACCTCGCCCTGCCCTGAGTGGGGCTTGTTCATTTTGTTGCTGGAATCATTAGCCCTCGGAAACGTAGACGGGGCCTGGCCAGCCTCAGCAAGGAAGACCAGCTCCTTCCAATATCCAAAGTATTTTCTTGGGCAATCCCTTAATTCCTTGGCACCTCAGACACCTTTAAGACTGAAATTGAAGGGAAGGTGCTTGTCAGGGTTTGTAATAAGTGGGGAAGTTCCTTCCTTACGGTCTCTGGCCCTCAGTTTCCTCATCTGTCAAATGAAGATGATAATCATTGCTGTCCCATCTACCTTCTTCCTCAGATGCTGAGATCATATGTGAATACCCTTGTGGGAAAGCAATCCACAAGGCAGATTTTTTCCATAAAATTGCAATTGCCCCCCCCCCCCCAGGACCAAAGATTCCAGAGCTGCTGGATCTTCGCAATCATTTGGCACCTTGGGGGATGAGCCTATCTGTGACTGGCACCTGTCCAGCTGGGCCCTGGACCTTTCACTCTTCCCTGTCTTGCTCTCACCTTCCCCAGCCCTTCACCTGCACCTCTCCTCTCTTCTTCCCTCATTCTGCCTTGTCTCAGAGGTGTCTATGCCTCCTCCCCCCACCCCCAAATTAGATTATAAACTGCTTAAGTGAATAGGGACTTTCTGCTGCTCAGCACTCGCAGCACAACACCTTGTGTTAATAGCGTATGCTTTATAAATGAACCGGTAGGATACAGAGGAGCCTGCCCTCTGCTGGCCGAGGCGTCTAGAGCCCAGGGCCCCCTGGGGCCACAGGGAAGCTTGGGTGGAGGCTGTTGCAGGACGCTTATTAGGTATTATGAGGATAACTGTTTCACTGAGCGCAGCTCCGTAATTCATCACACCCTCAGAAATCAGCCACCCAACTCCTTCCATTCAGATCAGCCTAGAAAAGTACACATCGAAGGTCACACGGTCAGCAGATCCAGAGGATAAGCCTGCCACTTTCCAGGCCCTGGAGCCACTCAGTGGGGCCATGTGCACAGATGAGCTCGGGACCCTGGTCTAGACCATCTTCTCTGCCAGTGATGCCAAGGTCAGAGCTGACTGCCTGCCCTACCTCCTGTACCCTGTGAACAGCAGCTGATATGTGGAGGTGGACTTGGGAAGGTGCAGTTGTTAGGGGCAGGGTTTTGGTTTCATTCTGGGCTTTGTCTCCTTTCTGACTACAGATTTTCTTATCTACTCAGCTAAGCATCGTAGGAAAAGCAGAAAGCTTCCTCCTTTTTGGGGGACTGAAAGAGTGGAAGACAATCCAGATAATGCAGAAGTGTTGAGCTCCCCGTCATGGCGAGCTGACCCTCAATGGTCAGATATGTTGAAGGGGAGATTGGTAGCCTAAACAGTCTTGGTGGTTGCTGCTGCCTGAGATTGCACCGTCTTCAACAAATGACTCCAGAAGTGAGTTGGAAGAGTTGTGAATTCTTAGGACAAATCCCAATGGCTGAATGGAAGGAAATGTATTCCAAAGCCACAGGTTAGCCTGCAGGGGCTCCTCCCCTTCCCATTGGCACCTTTGAGGTGACAGGCCTTGGGGGAATCATTTCACAAGTCTCACATAATAAGCAAGTATGTGGGGGGGGGGGATGGGCCGGAGCCAAGTTCTGGAGCTCCATTGAACTCACAGGACTGGACCAAAAATTTGTAATAAGTGGGGAAGTTTCTTCCTCACTCTCTCTGAGCCTCAGTTTCCTCATCTGTCAAATGAGGATGTGGGGAAGGTCCTTCCTCATTGATTCCGGACCATTTCATCCACCAGGCTAGGAGAAGCCTCTGATGTCCAAATTCAAGTTTCCAGAGCTGGGTAAGACTTCCAAAAAAATAAAAATAAGATGTTGTGCAACCTGATGTCCTTGTTGGTAAACAAGCAAGATTGTGCAATCCTGCTGTGCTAAGCTGTTCAGGACAAAAGAGCCAGGAGGCAGAGAATGCCGCAGAAGTCCCAAGGGTGCAAGTCCATCTGGCAAGGGGTCATCCGGTCCCTGCTTGAGACCTCACTCTCTTCACTGACAGAGCCCCCTCCCCCCTCCTCTAACTCAGGCTACACAAGACTAATCTTTCAACTGATCCTCATAGGACCTGAACTGGAGGGCCTCAGCCTTGCTAGACACTCCCCACCAAAATCCTTCCTCCAGAGGCAGCCTGCCTGAGGCCAATCGCCTCCTTGTCCCTGGAGGTCAGGTTTATTCCCATTGGCTGCTGAGGCTGCCCCATCCCACTGCTGGGTCCACCGATCTCCCCCGAGGCCCTTCATACAAACTGCGACCTTCCCCCAGCTTGTACCTGTGGTGCTGAATTTGCTCATTGAAGTCTGAGACTTACATTTGTTGCTGTTCAGGTTTTTTTATTAGATCAAGCCCAACTATCTGATCTGTTCGGATCCCCCTGGATCCTGACTATCATCTGGTGAGTCAACATGCATTTATTAAATGCCATGTGCCAGGCACTGGAGTATTTGATAAGCATGCCATGGATACCTTCATCGAAGGTCTGTGCTTGTAAGAAATGAGGAAAGACACATATGTATACATATATACATACATACACTATATACACATATATGTGTGTATGCATATACATTCTCAAGGACAGGGAATGTTTCTATTCTGCCTTCCAGGTCCCAGGACCCAGCACAGTGATTGGCAGTAGCAGGCACTGAATACATGCTTATTGAACTGAATGAAAAATAATAGAATTCACAACCCCAAGGTGTCGGCAGATGTTGAAAAATAGAAATGGCTTTAAGAAAGATTTGAACGATTTTTGGAATGTAGGGTCAATGAGGACCAGTCTCTGCCAATCTAAACTTCACACCTTCCCCAGTTCAGCAGACAAGGCTCTGTGTGCAAAATGTCTATTGACCAGGATAAATTGGAGTAACTGTAAAACAGTAATTCCTTATTTATTGGGCACATAAACTGGTAGATTGGCCATTGCTGGCTAAGTTTCCTGGCTGAGGAAGAGCCAGAGTGAGTCAATCTGGGTAGAACAAAGGTGCCCTTTGTTAGTAGAGCTTTGCTGGCGACCTCCCTTTTCTCCCTCAATAAATTGTCCCACAGGGCTGGCTGTAATGTCACAGACCCTCAGTGAGGGGGATGCTTCAGCTGACATCTCACAGGCACTACAGAAGTGAGAAGCAACCAGAGAGATGGGAATGGGTAAAGCTGATCACCCTCCCAGGGCAGTTAACACCTGACCTTGGCATCGAAGGCTGGATGTTTTCCTACCTGCCATGATCGGCTCCGAACAACCATCTATATTTGCCAGTCCCAGGCACGCGGTGCTCTGTGCTCTACGGACGGAGGACCCCTTGGGAAGCACCTACCCAGAGCCCTTCGACCTCTGACAAAAAGAGAGCAATGAAACTGGAAACCTGAAGCATCAGTAGGATTAGGAGTTTAAAAGAGCTGAGGGCAGGCAGGAATGTCCCTGGAGAATTAGTTAGCTTATCAACTCTTCCTCGACCGCCAAGTTCAAAGCACCTCTCCAGGTACTCTCTCTGCCCACTTCAGGGGCTGATACCTCCCTCCTTCAGCTTCTCCCTCCAAGACAAGAACCATTAGCATTTCATTGGGCAGTTTAGCCAGTAATTTCCTTACAGGAAACTCAGGGTAAGTTCTCCTCATTTTGAAGATAAATAAACTTGGGAGGGGGTGTGGAACAAATCGGAATTGCAGACTTTGGAGAAGGAACCTCCAAGATCACCTAGTTGAACCCTTTCATTGCAGAGGAGGAAACTGGAGCCCGAAGAGGCAACAGGAGTATAGATTCAGAGCTGGTGGGGCCCTTAGAGATCACTTGGTCCTATCCTGTCATTTTAGAGAAGAGAAACTGAGGTCCAGAGAGGTCATGGATCTTTGCATTATAGATTCAGAACTGAGAGGGGCCTTACAGGCATGACAGGCAGTGAACCAGCTCTGCTCCAAGAAAGCAGCCCTGATCTTGGTCACATAAGAAAGGACTGGATGGAGGGGGGCGGGGGTGAACTTAGATCCTGTGAGTTCTATTCCTGGCACACTGCCCTAACAGTAGGACCTGGAAAGTTTCTCACTCTCTCTGAGCTTCAGTTTCCCCATCTGTAAAATGGAGGGGAACTTACCTAGATGGTCTGGAGAGTGCCTCCTCATGCTGACAATCTTTCAACCTATGGTCTGTTGGCCTTCCAGTGGCCGGTTATGCATAGCCTGGCTACATCCCTTCAGGGGCCAGGACAATATCTGCCATTGATTGTGAGGCACATCTTTGAGCTGCCGATGCAATGGCTTAGGGAGGGGGTTGAGGAGGAAAGTCCATAGAAGGAATGAGCAGCCAGTGACTCAGTCCTATTGTGAGGGCCTTCGCCTACCTGCCACAGTTACCTCTTTGAAGTAACAGCCGCCAGGCCCACCCCACACTCTGCCAAAGGCCACTCAATTACACCTGGGGAAGATCTGACATGGCAACTTGTTACTGAGATAAGGCAGGTAAGAAGTCTGATTACAGTAATTTCCTCTGCTCAGATAATGTTGGCCCTGAGAGTTTACACTTAACAAGGATGGAAACCATGGGAGACGTCTGAATGAAACCTCGTTTTTGGGCCACTCAGTCAATAAATCAGCATTTATGAAGTACTTGCTATGTGCCAGGCACAGGGGTGAGTCTCCAGTTCATTTGAGATTTCCATCTGAATATTTTTAAGAGTCTAGTGGGTTGGGGCAGCTGGGTGGAACAGTGGATGGAACACTGGCCCTGGCGACAGGAGGATGTGAGTTCAAATTCGGCCTCAGACACTTGACACTTACTAGCTGTGTGACCCTGGACAAGTCACTTAAGCCCAATTGCCTCACCATAAAAATTAATTGTTTAAAAAAAAAAAAGTCTAGTGGGGTTTGTTGATTCCCTTCAGACTTTTCTTCAAAGAAGTCTAAAACCCTTCCAAATCAATTAAGTTCCCTTTTGAAAGTATCTCTGTGCTTTAAGTGCCAAGGTGAGGGGTTGTTTTTAATCCTTGAGGTAATAGGGAGCCATGGAGGCTTCTTGAAAGAGAGAGGTACATGGTTTGACCTGAACACTGAAACCCATTCCAGCCTATTGGCAAGAGCGAGGAAAGAAGGGGAAGGGAACATACAGTTATTAAGCACCTACTACTTGCCAGTCTCCGAACCACGATCTTTATAAACACTACTGTATTTAATCCTCCCGAGAAATACTTAGCAGCTTACACCCAGAGTACTCAAGTCTAGTAAGATGTCAGGTGCCTCATCATCTCCACCAGGAAGCCTTGTGGATTCCCCCAGGCAGAGGGGAGTGGCGTCTCTCTCTCTCACTCTTCCCCTCCTCTCCTTTCCTCCCTCCCTCTCCCCTCCCCCTTTCTTCTTCTCTCTCTTTCTCTCCCTCCCTTTCACCCTCCTTCTCCCTCTCCCCCCTCCCTCATCCCCCCTCCCTCTTCCTCCCTGTCTCTCTCTCTCTCTCCTTCCCTCCCTCCCTCCCTGTCTGTCTCTCTGTCTCTCCCGGTCCTTCTCCCTCTCCCCTCCCCCTCTGTCTTCCTCCCTCCCTGTCCCCTTTTCCCCTCTCCCTCCCCCTTCTCTTTGCCTCAGACCCTCCCGAGCTCCTGATCCCTCTCTCTTTCATGGTCCTTTACTATCACGGGCTGCTTTGTATGAGGATCTTCCACCCAAACAGTTCTGCACACTTTTATCTCACTACACTGGGCCACCAGTAGATGCCCACTGCCAGCCAGACTGTGCGCTTCATGGCGGGGGGGGGGGGGGGGGGGGGGGGGGGGGGGGGGGGGGGGGCCCGGATGAGTGAGAGCCGTTCCTGGCTCCCAGACAATCCTGGTCAGAGTTGGGGGAGGGTGTGAGCAAAGTCAGAGACAAAGTGTAGGAGGAGAGAGGAGGGGGAGGGGGTGTTAGTGCTACACACACTGATTCAATATCTGTGTGCTGGGCATGCCATGGCAGAAAAGGGAGCTTCCATTCTTGTGCTGGGGGTGTCCAGGCCAGGAACGTACGTTGCTACTGCCCTTGGTCTTCCCAGACTGCTCTTCCTTTCCTGGCCTGGACACCCCCAGCACAAGAATGGAAGCTCCGTCTTCTGACATGGCGTGCCCAACACACAGATATTGAATCAGTGTGTGGAGCACTCACAAGCCCAAACGGGAGCGTCCATTCTTGTGCTGGGGGTGTCCAGGCCAGGAAAGGAAGAGCAGTCTGGGAAGACCAAGGGCAGTAGCAAGGGAAGGTGCTCCCCTCGGGAGGTGCTCCTTGAGCCCAGTCTTGAAGAACAGTGACACGAGGAAGGGATCCTATTCATGCCTCGGCAAAGGCAAGGTGGCTGAAGATGGCAGGGCTAGTCAGCTGCAATAGGTTCGCTCCACTCCCACAATTCCCTCACAATCCAGGAGGGCTTCCTGGAGGAGGGGGCATTTGAGGTAGCCCTTGAAGGATGGCTAAACCCACTCCCATTTATAACCTAAGGTAATTGAGGGCAGGAAGCTCATCTCCCATAATTCTACCCCTCTAGAACAGTCCAGGGACAGTGTTTGCCCACAGTAGGTGAATAAGGAGCATCTGTTGACAACTTTAAAACCTGACCCATTGTTGAGCTTCCATTTTCATTTGTTTCCCTTTGTGGGGTTGGCCAGCATTAGTCACCTTTGAGACTTCCCTGCCTGGTCCTTCTGGACTGCCCCACTGTGTGCCTGGCACATAGTAGGTGGTTCATACTCTGAGCTGTGTGAGGTGCAGATGCAAAGCAGCCAGGGGCAGAGGAGGCACCCAGCCCAGGGATGCCCCCACCCCAGGTTGGGCTCCTGCCTCCACCTCCGTCTCGGAAAGCTGGCCCCAGCTCAGTCAGTCCCTGACTCTTGCCTCGACGTTTGTAAGACCTGCCAAGCCATTTCTGAGGCAGCTTGCTAGTTGTCCATTTTTAGAGATTGGCGTGTCAAGGCAGACTCTTTCTCCGACAGCTCATTTCCTCCTCCTCCTCCTCTGGCAGCCCCTGCTCGGGCTCCAGGGAAGGGCCCTGGGCCAAGGATGTGACACAGCCGTTGCCCCGACAACAGGGTGTTTAACATCCCCTCGCCATCCCTGGGATGACCTCACCACAGGAGGTAGCAAAAGCCGGGCTGACAACACCCTCATTCAGCCCAGGCTTCAGCCACAGCAAAAAAAAAATGCCTGAGCCCAGGCTGGAGGAATCTGTCTCCAAGACAAAAGCAAATTCTTGGCAAGCCAGTGACAATGTGATTGGGGAGACAGAGGGGACCAAATCTTCGGGGCTCTAAGCCCAGGAATGCCTTGTCACGGGCCCTAGAATCGTGGACCTAGAGCTGGAAGGGCCCTCAGAGGCCAGTCAGGCAAAGAAACTGAGGGCTGGCCATGTGGCTTTTGCCCCACGTCACGCAGGCATTGAGTGCAGAGGATCTCAAAGCACTTACAGATAAGTGGAAGAATCCTAAAATCTCTCCAGTGGGTCGGTGATCTCTCCAAGGTGGGTGTTCCCTCCAAGGATACAAAGCATGGCCCATCCAGGCCTGATGCTTGAGAGTGGCTCTCATGAGCTCCTCACAGGACATACATTCAATGTGCCAGTGGCCTTAACGTGTCTTGGCAGGGCATGTGACCACCAGCAGATAGCCCACATATGCCAACAGGTGCCACCCCAAGGACCCAAGACACCTTTGCCCTAAATCCTTCACAGATGCCATGCACCCCTTCCTCCTTGTTTCATCTCTGCACCCCCAGGGCCCAGTGGAGTGCTGGGCACACAGTAGGCTCCTAACATGATTGTTGATTGACTAACTGATCTTTGGATACTTCTGTGGCCTGCGTTTTCCTTGATGTAGGTCCTCTCAGTGTGGACGCAGAGACCAAGCAAGCTGTGCCTTAGGAGTTGGGCTTCAAGAATGACTGGCAGCATGGAGTGTTGGAATGAGCCCAGGACCTGGAATCAGGAGAGAAGCAAGATCTAATCCCACCTCTGATGCTGACTAGCTGTGTGACTCTGGGCAAGTCAATTCTCCTCTGCCTCAGGCTTCTAGAGTGCAGGACTTAGAGTCTGGAAGATTCATCCTCCTGAGTTCAAATCTGGCCTCAGACACTCATTAGCTGTGTGACCCTCAGCAAGTCATTTAACCCTCTTTGCTTCAGTTTCCCCATCTGTAAAATCTGGAGAAGGAAATCACAAACCACTCCCATATCTTTGCCAAGAAAACCCCAAATGGGGTCCCAAAGAACTGGACGTGACTGAAAATGACTGAATGACTGAGTGACTGAACTACGTACCTCTGGCCCCTACACATAAGGGTCACCCGAAAGCACTCTGAGAATCTTGAAGAACCTGCAGATGTCCTATTACAAAGTTAATGGTGATAATACCTGTTTGATGCCCTAAATTCAATGACATTGGGGCCAGGCTGTTTCTGGGACAGCAGCCATGCAGTTGACCCCGGGGCCCATTCTCACCACCTTTCCCTCCTGGGAGGCCGATCCTAAAGGCGCCCCAGCAGCCAGCTCCAGCCAACCAGGAGGAGGCATCAGAGGGAGACGGGGAGGATGGGAGGAGAGGCTGTGGGTCTCCTGTCCTGACCCCTATTCCCATTTCCTGAGTCTCATCACAGCTATCACTGTTTGACGGAAGAAGCCAAGCATGAACTTGGCTTGAGGGGACCTGGGTTCACTTCTGGCCTCTGCCACCAAGGATCACGTGATCCAAGATCTGGGGGGGGGTCTGATCCCCTTTATCACATCCCCATAAGTGGCCATGCAGCTCCTACTTGAAGTTGGTGGGGGGGTGCCAGGGGGAGACCCCACCTCTAGAGGCAGTTCATTCCACTCCAGGAAGCTTTAATGGGAAGGCCCGCATCTTGGCATCTTCCCCCCATCTCTGCTCTCTGAGGCCCAAAGCCTTCTCCCCATTATGGTCCTGCAGAACCCTCCAGATCTTCCTAGAGCATGGACTCCTATTTTTACAGATGAGAAAACTGAGGCACATAGTGGCTGGGTGACTTGCCCAAAGCCACTGTACCTCAGGCTCCTGTCCTGGAAGCCCTTCCCTTCTCCCTGCAGATCATTTGACTCAGTGGTCCCTGTTTCCTCCTCGCTCTGCGCACTGACACTAGCTACTCTCATTTGCCCGGGAAGCCCCTCCTTTTCCCCTTTGCCTCCCTCCTTCCCTGGCTTCCTTCTAGACTCAGCTCAAATGCCCCGTTCTGTGGGAGCCCCGCCCCCACCCCAGTGCCTCTCCTCTGGGATTCCCTCCCACCTTCTCTGTAGGTATTTATCCACATGCTGTCTCTTCCAGTCTCCCTGAAGGCACTTAGAACCACACCAGGCACACAGTAAGCACTTAATAAATGTTAGGCAACTGTTTTCTGACAGACTAACTCAGAAACCATCTGGTCTAACCCCCTCCCTTTACATGAGAGGAAACTGAGGCCCAGGGAAATGCCTAGCCCAAGGCTGCACAGCTAGCAAGCACCTGAGGTAGCAGGGAGGCCAGGCGTCTTCTGTCATGCAGGTGGGTTCAAGATCTTTGGTGTTCCTCCAGGACACAATAGGTGCCTAATCAATGCATGGAGCATTCTTGGCATTCAAAGCCTCTACAGCTCAAATCCTGGCTCTGGGACAGGGCTGGTCACACGGGAGAGCCACACGACAGCTGGCTGGCACTGCTCCCTTATTGTCGAAGGAACGTGGCCGTGGACCGGATTCTCCATTTGCATGTGACAAGTGAGGGGAAAAATCTTTGCTCAGGGGACTCTTCCAGGACAATTTTTAAATTCCTTGGCAAGACGATATGAAGATACAAATGAGTCCCTGTTCCAGGGAGGGTGCTTGGCCCCGAGCCAAAGGGGAAAAGCCACTTTCCTCTTGACACCGTCATCATCATGGTAATAACTGATCCAGCTCTTTAAAGCCAGCAAACGGCTCTGGCCACATGACCTCCTTGGAGCCTCTGAACCACAGGGAGGAGGTAGGTAGGAGGAGGTAGATAGCACAGATACCATCATCATCATCATCACTAGAACCACAATTATTATTACCACCTTAAAGATGAGGAAACTGAGGCTCTGATAATTTGTCCCTGGTTCCACAGCTAATGACTGAGGTGGGATCTGAACCCAGGTCTTTCTGACTTTAAGTCCAGGGCTCTATACACTATGTTAGGCTGTCTCTCTAATGCCTCTCCCAACAAATTCATTCATTCACTAAACATTTGTTGAGCATCTCTTCTTTATAGGGTCTTGTGGTGGACCCGGCGGAGGACACCAAGTTAAGATCAGACTCAGACCCTGCCCTCATGGTGTTCATAGTCTGGTAGAGTGATTAAGACACCAGCAGGACTGACAATTATTCCTGACTTCACATGGTAAGCTCTTTAGAGGGGCTCAGTGGGGTGTGAGAAAGGTACTCACTTTCTGACTGGGATAAGGGGAGATCAGGAAAGGCTTCCTAGAACAGGGGGTATCTCAACTGAGCTTTATCACATGGGTATGAATTTAATAGCCAAAGAGGAGAAAGGAGAACTTTCCTGGCATAAGGCCTAACATAAACAAAGGCACGAAGGTAGAAGAATCCAACATGTGTATGTCTGTGTGTGGAGAGAGAGAGAGAGAGAGAGAGAGAGACACACACAGAGAGAGAGAGAGACACAGAGAGAGAGAGACAGAGAGAGAGAGAGAGAGAGAGACAGAGAGAGAGAGAGAGAGACACACAGAGAGAGAGAGAGACAGAGAGAGAGAGAGAGAGAGAGAGAGAGAGAGAGAGAGAGTTATTCATTGTTGTGTTGAAAGGAGTAATATGAGATAAAGCTGAAAAGGTAAGGTGGTACTAGATTGTGGACGTCCTTGAATGGCAGGCAAAGAAGTCTGCAATTGAATTGGGAGGTAAAAGGGAGCCAATGAATATTCTAAAGCAGAAGAGGACCATGACTAGATCTTTGTGTGTTATGATAACAATAATTATTACAAGAGTAATGAAGAATAACAATGAATGAAGATTGTTTTTGTTTCTTTTGAGACTGGGTGGCTTCTCCCAGGCCTGATCCTAACACACATCAGCAGAGAAGCTTTAACTTGCTCGGTTTTTCTGACACGGGCCAGCTTGAACCTCCGTGGGCATCCCAGTGACTCTCTTCTCCCCGGGGCTCCCCATGTTGGTGGCTGATCTACTAGGTTCTGCCTTCCTGCAACTCAAAAGGCCCAAATTCAAGTGATTCCCCAACCTCAGTCTCCTAGAAGCAGGGACTCCAGGGGCACCCCACCACGCATCATACCCAGTAGGAAGAACATTCTGATTGTGATCTAAAGGCCGATGGGGGAAGGGAGAGCTGATGAGGGAAATTCAGGCAGAAGGCGATTGGACTAGGTCATGAGGGCCTGTCTTGGGGCGGGGGGTGAGAAATGGATACAAAGGAGGTGATGAAAGAGAGAGATGCTTCACAGATGGGACAGACAAAACTGAGAACTGCCTAGATGTCAGAGTTGAGGGAGAAAGAGAAGTGAAAATCCCATCAAAATTTTGGATATGGGGGGCAAGGTGAATGAAGTGATGGCAGCCCTCTCCTCTTGGGCCCCATCTCCCCTGACCCCCCCACCCCCACCCCCGCCGCCAGACTTTCTCCTGTCTTCCTGCACAGCATCCCGTCTACCACCACCACACATTTGCACAGATTGCCACCCATGCCTGGAACGCATTCCTCTTGGAATCCTTAGCTCTTCTCCCAGTTCAGCTCAGATATCCCCTCCTCTAAGAAACCTTTCCAGGTTCCCACAATCGTTAGCCCTTCCCTACCACATATCCTCTTATTTTTATTTAGCACAGAATGGTAGAGAGAGTTCTGTTTCTGAAGTCAGAACAGCTGGTTTCAAATCCTGCCTCTGATGGAAACTTTTTTTATTTTATTTTATTTTATTTTATTTTTTTAGGCAATTAGGGTTATGCGACTTGCCCAGGGTCACACCGCTAGTAAGTGTCAAGTGTTTGGTCTGAGGCCAGATTTGAATTCAGATCCTCCTGACTTCAGGGCTGGTGCTCTATCCATTTGATGGAAACTTTTCAAAAATGCATTGGAGCTACTTATGTCTGATGGAGGACTGAAGTCTGGTCCATGACCTTGGCCTTCATCTCCACTGGTTAATACTGGAAACATCAGGTCCTCAACCTTCTTAAGAACTTATAAGGCCTCCAAAACCACCCAACGATTGTCCCCAGTGATTCCACAATGGAGCATTTTCTCTTTGAATGAGCGCAGCAGAACTGAGGGTGTAAGGCAGTCAAAGCAGAGAGACTTCTGCCAAGCATCTCCTATCGTTGTCCTGACTGAGGGGATACTGGAACCCCAGCCAAGGTTGAAGCTGGAGCAAGGAGTGAGCCCAGAGAGGCCAATGTCTAGCAGAGATGCGATGCTCAGTGAAGACCCCCATGGCTGCTGAGCAATCATACCGGCCTAGCCCAGGTACTGGCCGCCCAGTAATTCTGCGGCAGTCATCCAGCAGCCAAGGCCAATGAGGATCTAAATGAGCAGCTGAGCAACCTGCCTGACCTAGCCTAGCAGCAGATTGGCCTGTCCAGCTGAGACATCATGTCTAAGAGGAGCAAGCCCAGAAAAGCCTCCAGGAAAAGAAAGGAAATTGAGGCTGTGCTGTCCTGCGGTTGTGAGTTGCTATTACTATTACTGACGCAGGTGAGGGGGTCAGGATGCATCCTCCATGGCTTTACCCAACTCTGTCACGGACCTAGAAATCTGGAGGTATGCTATGAATTCAGGTTTTCACATTCAAAGATGAGTGAATTTACAATTAAGAAGTGAACTCCCAGGGATCCCTGGGGCACAGGGGCTCCCCAGCCTCGAAGTGCCCATCCCATCTTTTCCACTCATCTGTTTCATCGGTGGCATCCTTCCCATGCCGTCTCTTCTGTAATTTCTAGTTTCCGATGTTCTTCTGTCTGCTTGCACTCACCATGTGTTTCTCTCCACTGATCTTTGGGCAACTCTTACCTCCCAATTCTTTCTGGAGTGTGGTGTCTCATATATGTCTGACTCCTCCCTGTTGTGCAGCTGTCACTTGAGAAGTAGAAAAGGGACTGGAGAAAACAGAATAAGGAAAAGTAGCTGGAGTGGAAGAAACAGACAGACTGGGTCCGGACTGGAGGCGGCAGCAAGCCAGGAGGGCGTTGAAGAAATGCTTCTCAAGGTGCCCCAAGGAGGGGAGGACGTTCCCAGGCTGTAACAACCCAAACGAGGGGCCCAAAGAAACATCGGGCATAGAGTGCCTCCCAACACTGTCTTTCCAGACATGACTTTCTGCTACGTGGTCTGGAGTCCAGCCACACTGGCCTTCTCATTGCTGCCTACAAAGGACAATGCTAAGTGTTTGGATGGCTATCTGCCCTGCCTGAAGTGCTCTCCTCCTGCTGGAATCCCTAGCTTCCTTTAAGACTGAGCTCAAATCACCCCCTTCTGCAGGAGGGCTGCCCTCTCCTCCTTCTTTGGGCTAGATCCTTCTCCTCCGTGGTCACCTCCCCTCTACTCTATGGCTTCTACATCCCTACTTATTTACATCTCTCTCCCACTCTAGAATATCGTAAATTCCTTGAAAACAGGGACTCCTCTTGCCTTTTTTTGTGCGCTCATCACTTATAGATGTCTGGCCCATAAAAAGTACTGAATAAGTTGTTTGATTGATTACCATTCCATAGGCTTAATTCCTCACCTGTATAAAATTGGATGAGAATAATCCTCATGTGTAGGAGTTGAGGAAAGAGCTCAGAAGTAGTTCTCTCTTAGACTGAATGCTCACCCTAGCTTAAGTTTTTTTTCTTTTCTGTTCAGACCTCACCCCACAGTCTGGTTGTTGCTTTCGGGGCTCTTTTCCAACAAGGGCTCTCCCAGGTACACGCTAGAATCATACGTGCAGCCCGGGCCATCGCCAATCGTCTTGACTTTTGTCCTGCCGCCACTGGACTTGATTCTGGAAGAGAGAGTGAGGCTGAGGACTTTGTGCAGCTCTGCCTCAAATCCAATTCATGTCCAAGTCAAGACATCACCCCATGGTGTCACTAGTCCTTTCTGAAAATGAAACACGTACAACAAGAATAGGAATCATATGAGATTCCTTTAAAGATGTCACTGCAGTGATGGATCCAACTGATGGCTTTGTTTGAAGACCCTTGCTCATTAACATCAGGTGAGGCATCCAAAAGGGAGGTGTGCACCTGCCAAAAGTGCTCACCATTGTCATGGAGGAGACACAACACCAAGTTGGAGCTCAAGAGGGATCCCTGTTAGATGAGGAGGTCCGCCAGACACCCCTGTTTGTGGGTGACATTTGACCAACTGCATCAAGCCCCAGAACATGCCCGGTCTCCTGGAAGAAAGCTGAACAGCTCAAAAGGGTTGGGCTTCTCTATCCCCATGGGAAAAACCAAGAAGAATGCCGATTGTTTGGTCTCTCTCTCTCTCTCTCTCTCTCTCTCTCTCTCTCTCTCTCTCTCCCTCTCTCTCCTCTCTCTCTCTTCTCTACTTTTCTCTTCTCTCTCTCTCTCCCTCTCTCTTCTCTCTCTCTCTTCTCTTCTCTTCTCTTCTCTTCTCTTCTCTTCTCTTCTCTTCTCTTCTCTTCTCTCTCTCTCCCTCTCTCTCTCTCTCTCACTCTCACTCTTACTCTCTCTATTTCTTTCTCTCTGTCTCTCTCTTCTCTTTCTGTCTCTGTCACCCTCCCTCTGCCCCACCCCGCTTCAGGCTTAATCCATCCTTTAGCCCACATTTCCAAAGGGAAAGTTGATCCTACTGTTCTTTGTGAGAGATTTTGTTTGTTTCAGAAAGAGAAAAAGAGTAAAAGAAACCTGCCCATTGTATTCTGAGGTGGCCAGGCAGGGCCTGGAACAGGGAAAGATCTGTATTAATTTACAAACTCTCCACAATCGCAATCTTCATAATGATAGCTCACCTCAGAGCCCTTAAAGCCTCAGCATTATCTCATTTGAGCTGCCCCCACCACAACCCTGTGAGGTCCACACCACCAGTTGCCATTTTACAGACATGGAGACTGAGGCTCGGAGATGTCCCGTATATCTCTATGCCCATAGTCATGGAGACTACCTAGTGAATGCCAGGGATAGAATTTGCACTCGGGCCATCCTGACTCCAGTCCAGCAGGCTGTGCGTGCCCTACACAGAAAGCCCTGTGACTCCTTCTCTCCAGGGGCCAGAGCAGTGAGTGCTGCCTGTGTGCCCTAAAGGAACAGCACTGAGATTGAGGAAGGTGTGGTGCCTCTGAGACCCCAGGGTCGGTTTCTTCTCTGTTTGTGAGGGCAGCCAGGGCTTTCCTCCACGGCCAGTTCACAAGCAGAGGGAGAGAACTGGCCAAGCCACTGGTTTTGCTGCTGATCAGTGACAAGGTGGCCTGAGGGCTGTTCATGGAAAACAAGCAACTAGTGTCTCACCCAGCACCTTGGGCAGGCTCATCGCTATTGAAATAGCGGGTGGGGCACCTGTTCAGGAGCCAGCCTGCAGGAGGGGAGATTAGATTCTGTGCTTGGTAAGGCCCAGAAGGAAAGATCTGGGAGGGATGGTTAGAGGTCCCTTAGCCCAGCCCCCTCATTTATACAAAGCCCAAAGAAGGTGACGGGCCCAAAGTCACACAGCAAAGAACACAGAAAGTTGGGATTTGAACCCAGGGTCTGTATCTCTAAACCTAATGCTTTCTCCTGAGCTCTGTGCTGATAGAGAAGGCTCAACCATCGCTGGCTGCCTTGCCCAAACGAGCCTCGATGGGTTAGTTTGGACCTGTCCCCCTAGACCACCACAGCTGGGGCGCCCCAAACCAGTCTGTTGGGTTACCTTAGCACCAGAGACCACACCAAGGGACAAGGAAGATGAGGAAGACGGTGTTGTTTTAGCATTTCCGAGTTGATGCAGGTGCTGCTGAAAAGTTCCGCCCATTCTGGGCACCTTCCAGATGTCCACAAAAGGCCCATTGACAGGGCCCAGCTGCTGCAGGCCGTGAGACCCCCGACACCAGGCCGGGTCAGGCCAGGCCAGGTCCAGGGCACCTGCAGGGTCATAGCTAAGGCCTCTCTGAGGGTATCTGGGCTCTGGTGAATGGGGCAGGGCTCCTCTGACCAGCGAGGCCAGGCCCAGACTTATGCACAGTCACACAAGTAGTAAGTGTTAGAGGTGAGATCTGATTCTAACTCCAGGGCACTTTCCAGCTGGCTGGTTCTCTCCACAGTGAATAGAAGGCTGGGCCTATAATCAGGAAGACCAGAGTTCAAATTTGACTTCAAACACTTACTTGCCATATGACCCTGATCAAGTACTTAGCCTCCCTTTGCCTCAGTTTCCTGAACTGTAAAATGAGGATAATAATAGCCTCTGTCTCTCAGAGTTGTTGTGAGAATCAAACGAGATAATATTTGTACAAAGTGCTTAGCACAGTGCCTGGCACGTAGGAGGGGTTCTATTAATGTTTGTTATTGTTATTATTATTATTTCCACTGTATCGAACTGCTTGGAATCATGACTGATGGAGCTGAAAGCGAGACCAGAAGAGGTTACCTGGTCCCGCCTGCCCTCATTCTGCCGAGGGCTTAATGGAGGCCAGGCAGGGGAAGGGCTTTGCCTAAGGTTACCCAGCCAGGCAGAGGCTGGGGTGGGGCCTGGAGCAGAACCTCCGTGCCATTGGAAGGTGCTGGGGAGTGGCATCAGAAGCCTGGAACGTGAAAGGTGGCACCTACTCTGGCCCATGCCCCTGAAGGAGATAAGACACTCCAAAAGGAGTGACCTGTGACCTTGGCTTGAACCTCCGGGGATGAAATCAGTCAGTCAGTCAGTCAACAAACTCTGCTCAATACTCTGGCATGCCAAGCCTCTCAGCAGCCCTGGGGCCACCGGGGCCCTCACCACCAGCGTTTGCTGTGGGGTGGTGCATTCACTTCAGGCTGCTCTTTCCTCCCAGAGACACCTGCCCCTGCTGGGGCCCTAGGCTCTCCCTCATACCCCCTTTGCCCAGCTGCCAAAGTCTTCTGTGTGAGGCTCCTGCCTGGCCAGGCCTCTCCTACTCAAGCATCTTCAGGTACTCCCCATTGCCCTGACCTTGGCCTGGCATTTAAGGCCCTCCTTCCCTGGCTGTCACTTGGCTCCTTCCCAGGCTGATTCCATCGTCCTGCCTTCTTTGTACATTCTCCAGCCCAACTGAGAACAAAGAAGTTTTCCCCCGACTCAACCCTCCCTCCGAAGTTGGCCCAATCCAATCTCTGTGCCAGCGTACATTTCTACTCCCCTGGGTCTCTCCTTCAAGGTCTGGCTGAAGCGACCCCTGCCTCCAGGAAGACTCCCCTGATCTCCTCAGATGACAGAATCCTCTCCCTGCCCAGCTTTCCTTGTGATATTGCACATCTCTGTACGCTCTGTGTCACTGCCAGAGAGCATAAGCTCCCTGAGGGCAGGGACTTTTTCCTTTTCATCCTTGTATACCTAGCAACCAACCTGAAAGAACTGCTTCTGTATCCATGGTGAGGGAGCTCAGCTAGCACAGTGCTGGGCATAGCCCTTGGCAAGGCTATCTGTTTACTCTACTGGGCCCAGTCTGAGAATGGATGGAGTTTCCAAGGGAAGGTGGGTACTCTAGTGCAGACCCCTCAGTGAACATCTCTCCTGTCGCCCTGAGGATTACCCTTCAGAATTGTTGGGTTTGTGTCCCACCCCCAGAGCTGGGAGGGGTGAGCCGGTGGGGACCTCTTCCAGCTCACAGCCTGTGTACCCCCCTTCCCAGGGACCCACCCTTCTGGACCACTCGCAGGCACTGCCCATGGAGGCAGCATTGAACTCGCATTTGGTCCTGGTCCTGGAACTGAGGAGGCTTCAGGAGCCTGCCCAGAGGCCCAAGTTCAAATCTCGGCTTGGCCCTGCCACATCCACCCTCTGTGACTTTGGGGAAACCTACTGCAGCTTCCTGGGCCTCAGTTTCTGCATCTGCACAATGAGGGGGTTGTGAAGTCCCTTCCAGTTGTAAGAATATAATTCTATCATCCTAAGCCAAAATCCAGAGTCAGAACGAGGGCAAGGGAGTGAGGGCCATTTGAATTGTCTTAGGAAGATTCTGAAGATCACCTGGCAGGATGAGATACCAGATGCTGAGATCTTTTCTCCAACTAAACTGCCAAGCATTCAAACTGCTTCAGAGAGCACACCTCCAATGGGCTGGCCACGTTGCTCTAATGCAAAACGTACACGTGCCAAAAAGACTATTTCATGGAGACCTCACACAGGGCAGGCGTTCACAAGGTGGTCAGAAGGAGCGATACAGGGACACTCTCAAGGTCTCTCTGAAGACTTTGGAATCGATTGTGTGACGTGGGAGACAGTGACGCAGGATGCTTAGCGTGGTGTGCCCTCACCAGGGAAGGTGCTGTGCTCTATGAGCAGAGCAGAATGGAAGCCGCTCAAAGGAAACGCACGATGCACAAACTTAGAGAATCCTCTCCAAAGGTTCACACTGACTTTTTGTGCCCAACCGGTGGTAGAGAGAGCCTTCTCAGCTTGTATTGGCCTGATAGGCTACAGTGGGATGCACTGAAACCTGACTCTGGCACGGTGATGTCATTCTGATGCTCTTAAACCCAAAGAGGAGAAACAGATAAAGTCTCAAAGCCTCCCTGTCATCAGGAGGGGTGACCTAGCCTCTCTGAGACTTAGGGAGGTCCCACTCTGAGGAAGCATCAGCAGTGAGAGCTGAACCCAGGTCCCTTGAGCCTGGGCTGCAAGGGGGTCCCATAGTGTATAGATACCTGGGCCTAGAGTCAGGAAGACTCATCTTTCTGAGGTCAAATCTGGCCTCAGACACCTCCCAGCTGGGTGACCCTGGGCAAGTCACTTCACCCTGTTTGCCTCAGTTTCCTCATCTGTCAAATGAGATAGAGAAGGAAATAGCAAACCTCTCCAGTATCTCTCCCGAGAAAACCCTAAATGGAGTCATGAAGGGTCAGACGCCACTGAAAACGACTGAATGTGACAGCCTCCGATATGAGAACCAATGCACCTTGCGTTAGGCCTAGCTGCCTTCCCCACATTGGGGCCCCCTGGCCAGAAGCTTCAGGGGGCCAGTCTAGTTTGTGCAATATTTCCTTAACAGTTAGTCAGTCGACAAGCATTTATTCAGCACCTACTGTGTGCCAGGTGCTGGGGATAGATACAAAGAAAGGCCTAAGATGGGACCTCCCCCAAATAATGGGGGAGACAATAAGCATCCCACCACATACAACCAAGCGACAGACAGTATAAATAGGATGAATTCTTGGGGGAGAAGGTCTAGAATGAGGGAGGCTGGGAAGGTGAGATGTTGGCTGGTCCTTGCCTGGGATGGGAGGGGGGGTCAGGAACTGGGAGGTCAGTGGGACGAAGGAGAGCCCTTAGACCTGGGACGGCCAGAGAGAAGCTCTACTAGGCTGTGAGCAGGGACCACCCCGCCCCAGCCATCTTGGCGTCTCGGCCCCCAGCATCTCTCCAGGGCTCTTAACGCGAGTTTGAAGAATGAGTGAACCCAAGGAGAGGTGAACCCCTAGAAAGGCCCATCCTGGCGAAGGCTTGGATGGCCACACCGATGCCACTGATTCATGCCATTTGCAGGAGGAGGGAGAGATCTTGGAGGGCACAGAGCGGAGCCCCTCATTGGGCAGAGGCCCCTCTGTGCCTCATCTCTGACTCTCAGGTGTAGCAAGCTGGAGGTGATGGGAAGGTGGAATTCCTAGGGACTCCTCTCACCTAAAGGCCTCCTGAACAGGCTTCTGGTGGGCAGAGGGTGAGAGGCTGAGACCGTGGGAGCTCCCCTGGGGAGGCTCGTCCAAGCGCATCTGCACCAAGAGTCCCGCTCTCCCCCATCCACTCCCCCATGATAAAGTGAGCTCTAATGGATGTTGGAAGGATGGTCACAGGGATTTTAAAAGGCTCTTTCATGCAACCAGTCATAAATACCCCACAAAGCCAAACTGCTTTCCTTGGCTGGGCTCTATCTAGCTAACAAGCCTTGAGAAAGGACCTCGCTCTCCTTAATGCCCCTTTGGTGCCCTGGAGGAGTGCAGCCTCATTGTGTCCCCAGCAAAGAGGAGACCAGAGAAGAGGAAGAGAACTCCCGGAGAAGTCACCTTATCGCCGATGTCAGCCTGGCTCCAGCGGGCACCAGACTCCAATCCTCCATAGAGGGGCCAAGCAAATGTGATGAAACCAGCCGTTTCCGCCCCACTGGTCAAAGGGAGATCTGAAGAATTGGATTTCATGGACACCTGGAACCTCCCTCTCCCCATGCAGGTCACCACCATCTCTGCCATTTAGACTCTTGGAGAATTACTCAGGGCACTGAAGAGTTAAGTGACCTGCCCAGGGTCCCACAGCCAGTGCACCTCAAAGGTGAGACTTGAACCCTGGTCTCCTAGGCTCCAAGAGCAATAAGCTAGGTGGCACAGTGGGCAGAGCACCGGCTCACATAGTTACTAGCTATATGACCCTGGGCAAGTCACTGCCCCCTATCAGCCTCAGTTTCCTCATGTGTAAAGGGAGGGGTTGGACCCAATGGCCCCAGAGGTCCCTTTCAGCTCCGTATCAGGAATCTCATGACCCTCTATCCAGCTGCCATTCGACCTTTCGAGAGCGAGGCTCGACTAGTTGTTTGTTTCTACAAGGAACATCGGGCCGTTAAACTCACTCTGAGTCATCAGTGCAATGTGGCCACCAGGTAAGCTAGTGAGATCTCAGCTACCCTGAGAGGGGGCACAGCTTCCGGGAATAGGCCATTCCCACCATCCTTTGCCTTCATCAGATTTCCTCTGGAGGAGTGGCTTCAGTCCTGGACACCTGAGGAGTGCCCCCAGGAAGGATCTGAGGGGAGGTCATTTGGGGATCTGCCAAAGGGGAGATTCAGGGGGCACAAGAGAGCTGTCCTCAAGTATGTGAAGGGCTGCCAGAAGGCAGGATGAACAGCTAAGGATGGCCGTTGTCTAATTAGACTCTCCCAAAGTACAACAGCTGCCTGGGCAGGTAATGAGTTCCCCTTCTGGGGCAGTGTGCAAGCAGAGCTTGGGTCTGGGATTCTCAGGAATGGTGTTAAAGGGACTTGTTCAGGCACTGGCATTTTGGGCTTCCTAGGTTTCACATGGAGAGGCTCTGTAAAGACACAGAACTGGATTGAGAGCTGCCGGGGGCCCTCATTTTACTGATGAGGACAAGGAAACTCTGACATGGCCGTGGTCACCCAGGCAGTGACCGACAGGGCCAGGACTCCAAGCCAGGCCCAAGTCCTCTCCTCCCAGGCTGTGGACTCAGTGTGTTGGGAGCAGGGACAGGGGCTTCACGCAGTGAGCATGGCTCCCATCTCCACCAGCCACTTATATCCACATATAACAGGAGCCACCCAAGAACTTTGTGAGGGAGGAATTCCCATTTTGCAGATGAGGACGCTGAGGCTCAGAGAGGCTAGGTCAGTGCCAGAGTGGAAGGTAGTGTGGTCCAGTGGGGAGAGGGCTATTTTCTGCCAAGGGAGCTGGAGGGCTTAAATCCCAACTTGGCCATGTTCTCTGTCCCTGGGTGATCTGGAGAATGTCACTGAATCTTTCTGGGACTCAGTTTACCCCTCTGCTGAAGGCGGCAGCCTCTGAGGTTCCCCCTCTGACCTGAGCCAGCCTTCTCTCAGGCCATGGGAGCAGCTGGGTTTTCCTCCATCACTAGCAAGGTTCACCTTTCCAGGGACCAGAGTATCCATGGTAAACCAGAGTCTCACTCCCTTGGCCCGGGGGAGGTAAGCAGAGACAGATTCTTCCTGGGGCCCCACTCTCCTTCCCACCCCTCCCGGCACCCCTAAGCATGAGCCTGCCAGCCTTGGCCATTACATCCCCGCCCCATTTGTTCCAACACACTTTCCATGAGGTGCTTTGATGAAGCATGCTTTTCATTGGTTATGGTGGTTGTGGGCTATTTCTGGTACCATTCACTGAGGGACCAGAATCTCACCCACAAAGTCCCCCACTGAGCAACCGCAGGATGGGTCTCTATTCTCTGCTTAGAAGCAACTGGGGGCACCACAGTGCACAAAGTGCTGGATCTGGAGTCAGGAAACCCTGAATTCAAATCCAGCTTCAGACACTTACTAGCTACGTGACGTGGGCAAATCACTTAAACACTACCTACCTCAGTTTCCTCATCTGTAAAATGGGGATGGTGATAGCGCCTACCTTCCAGGGTTGTTGTCGAGATTAAATGGGACAATATTTGGCACAGTACCTGGCGTGTAGTAGGTGCTTAATAAATGCTCATTCCCTTCCTCCTTCTGCCTTCTCACAAGACTCACCATACTTTGAGGATTCTTGGAAACTTTATTCAAACTTTTTCAAAGATGTTTCCTGTCCTAAGAGTCTTGTCCTTCCTTTGACCTCAATTTCTGGGGCTTCCTTCACAGAGGAGGAAACTTTGCTCCACAGAGTAATAGGTTCTCTGTGTTCCAACTCTCCTCCCAGTCACCCAGGCTCCTAACTTGGGGACCAATCGTTGACTTTTACCCCCACCCCAAATATCCTGCAAGTCCTGGGAAGTCTCCTTCCCAAGGATCTCTTGTGATCCTTTGCATCTGCTCACACGGCCACCCAGCCCCTCTTTCAGGACCTTATCACCTCCCCCATGAACCACGGCCTCCCCACATCCTCCTCGGGCACACGTCTGATCAGGTGACTCCACCTCTCAAACACCCTTCCTAACTCCCATTTACCCTCCACCATCTGACTGCATCAAACATTTCCTGCCCTCAGTCAAGTTCTTGCCTACATAGATCACTTAGGTACTAGTGATGGTCACTGCCAACAGTCAACACCGCTCAGGCTTGGTCGGTACCACAGTCACAAAATAGCTATTGTCAGAATAAAGGGCTGATACTTGGGTAATTTTTATAAGGCGTATTATACAAATCGCTTTCTATACTGATTTCTATACTGATCATACAAATTGCTTTATATACTGATTATACAAATCAACTTATATATTCCATTATCTTTAGCAGTGTGGTAAATATTTGACAACTGGCTCTCTCTGATAAAAAAAATGCACACAGGACACACTTTTAAGTATAATCTGACCTATCACTTTATCAAGTCGAGATAATAAAACAAGCAATGTTGTCCATTTCAGAGGTATAAAAGTTCATTTGATAATTTTACAATGGGCTCTCCCAAGCCCATTATTAAATTCCCATTGGGGTTAGTCCAATCCCACACTAGCACTCCCCTGATTGGGTTCCAGCCTTGTAATATCCCTCCAAGGTAGGGACTGAGGCATTATTTTCTCCATTTCTGAGGCTCAGATATTTTTTACGTGGTCTCCCAGCTAGGAAATATGAGAAAAGATCCAAATGGAGTCGCACTATCCACCATCCCACACTGCCTGCTTTGTTGCCAAATTTAACCTCACACTCGTTTTTTTATTCACATGGGACTTGTGTCATGAGACTGAAACAGGGTTCTAAAGTGACTGGAGAAAAGATGATGGGGAGGGGATGGTGGTGAGGTCATGTCTTTAGATATTTAAAGATCTCCCCCCCCCCAAGTTAATGAACGTCTACCTCTCCTCCCAGCTCTGTGACTGTGACCCTGTGATTATGTAAAAGAGGGACTGGGTCCCAGGGGGCATAAGCACTCAGTAACTGGGGGGTCGAATCTAATCACTGCAGATGACTCTAGAGGAAAGGTGTAGACCTCAAGAAGTCTTCAGATCTCCAGGGTGTGTCCTGAACCAGATGAAAATGTCATTGGGAAATGCTTCACATCATAAACAAAAGCACAGGACAATATAGATAATGTTAGGCTGTGGTTTTGTAAGTCCATCGGTGGCTGTTTCTATTAGCATTTGACACCCCTGGTCTAGAAGACAGAAGTGGGAAAAGGTACAAGGGAGAAGATCCAGGTAAATACAGGGATCCTAGGACTGAAGCTCAAAAGAGCTCGGAGGTCATCTTGCCCAACCCCTTCATTTTTACAGATGAGGAAACTGAGTCACAGAAAGCTGAGGTCACTCCTGGCAGTGATAGACAAAGGACTGGATCCCATTTTGATTCCAAATCTGATGCTCTTCTTTGCCCCACCCTAAAGAGTCTAAGAGTTAGTGCTGTGAGATATCTCCTCAGATAGGAAGCTCCCAGTCGCTGTCCTGCCTTCAGGGATTCAAGCCTCAGGTGCAGGAGGGCCTAGATGGTCTGGATCCCACCTCTGCCCTGCATGACTCTTGGGCAAGTCAGGTCTCCTGCCTGAGCCTCAGTTTTCCCACCTGGAAAATGGAGATGAACGCCAGTTTCACTGCTTTTCTGGCTATGTGGTTGGAAATGCTTTGTCAGCCTCCCAGAGCCCAGGAAAGGCTAGCCATTGTTGACTCTCAGGGACGGTTTTGCCCAGAAGCTGGGGTGGGGCCCTCACAGGGTGGCTGTCCCTCTCTCAACAGTCCCCATTTCTCCAATCTCTGGATTAGAAGACAGACTGGCATCTGAAAATCCAGAAGAGGGCCTGAAGCGCTATGTATCTCTACCACAGTCAGCCCAGCCTTGGGATGGGGCTCTGCTGCCTTCCCAGGGCCCATCTCTGAGGCATCTGCACTGGAGGGATTTTTCCCCCTTTGGATTCACTGTTCCTCCAGTCTGTCGGGCTATTGGCCTGTCTCCCTGAAGGGGAGGGTGAGTCACGAGGTTGCCCATCTAAGGCTACTTGGTACCTCAGGGGCTCTCTAGTCTAATCACCTCATGATTCAGAGGGGGAAACTGAGGCCCAGGGAGGTTGTGACCCCCCACCCACCCACCCATCCAAGGCCACAAAGATAGCATGTGGGAAAGTCAGGATTCAAACCCATATCCCCTGGCTCTAAATCCAGAGCTCTCCTACCCATCTCATCCTGCCTTAGAAGGGGGCAAGGTGAAGCCCATTGGGAAGGGGGAGAGACAAGATGGGGTGAGAAGCTACAAATCCCATTCCACGCAATCGGCGCTTACCTCACAGGCCTTTGAGGCCCCCAGATTTTTCTCCACGGGTGTTCTGACCAACTCCCAACCAAATTCTGCCCTGTCAGCCCGAGGTCACCCCGGGGGATTTCAGGGAATAGCAGCCGAGGTAAACAGAGGAACAGAAACATCCGGCTGTTCCTCGGGGCATGTGCTCAGGTGCTCAGAGGATACACATAGAAACTCAATTGAACCTCTGGAGAAGACGTGACATACAAGCCCAACCTGTTTGCTCCTGGCAAACAGAGGGCCCTGAATCTTGTCTGTCCACTTTGTGGCGACACAGGAAGCCTGCAGGTACGTTATTCGCTTCTGGGGACACGAGGGAGCCGCGCTGCTCCAGGCGTGCCACCAAGTGACGACTTCATGGGCTCAGAACGGGCAGGGCCAACGGCCTGCCACTCTCCCTCACCTCTGGGGACTTCTAGGATGGCCCATGGTGAGAAGGCTTTGCCCAGCAAACTCAGGCATAGCTAGTTTAAAAAAGGCAGCTTACTTGCCTACTCCAAGCTCCAAAAAACAAGACAGAGTCAGAGAACCTGGCTTCAAATGCGGGCTGTCACTCCCTATTTGGACCCAAGAGGATAGAGCCAGGGCAGGAGGTAGAAGTGGGAAAGGGACAAATTTAGCCCAAATGAAAGAGGCTTTCTCGGGAAGCAGGGGTTCCCTTTGTCTGGAGCTCTTCAAAGGGAAGCTGGGGGACCACTTGCTGAGTGTGTTGAGGCAGAGATTCTGTTGGGGAATGGATTAGACTCCATATTGGCTGAGACCCATCCCAACTCAGATTTGGGGATTCTGCGAACTTTGTGACCCTGGACAAACAAGTCTCCTCACCTCTCTGGGCATCAGCTCTCCTCTTCTGTAAACTGAAGGTGGAATCTCTTCACCAAGAAGATAGGAAGTAGACCAGAGGATCTTCTCATCTATAAGGGCTTCTGAGTCAGTGGACTAAGGACCCGTCTTCCACTTCAAGTAAGTGATAAGATGCTATACCCATTGGATAAATCTGAACCAAGGGAGGGTGCGCCTTGAGAGAATTCATTCAATTAAGGACATTTCTGCTAGGCATGACAGAAAATCTGTTCCTGTTCATTGTGGAAACACTTTCTTTGAGTTAGCTATGAAGGGCGAGAAAGTCCAGGATCTGATGATTCAATCAAGTGGTGTGGTGAGACTCCCAGGAAAGAGGGACTCGCTGGGGAGGGTTGGAGAGGAGGATGTTTCTGCCTCTGCCTCCATCCCTTCTTGCCTTTACTAGAGGGGGACCTAGTGAACTGTGGAGGACCAAAAGATTTAGTGTCCCCTACGTGTGCAAGACTCTCCCACCTTGGCCATGACTACTGACTTCCTTTAAGTCCCACCTTCTAACCCCCCTCCGCAACCAAAATATTAGGGTCCATCAGAAGCCTTCCTCAATCCCTCTTAATCCCAATTACTTCCTTCTGTGAATGACCTCCTATTTATCCTATCTAAAGCTCAATTGGTGCGCGCGCACACACACACGTGTACACACACACACACACACACACACACATGCGCACGCGCTTATCTTTCCTAGTAGACTATAAGCTCATAGAGGGTTGTCGTTCAGTTGTGTCCAACTCTTCATGATCCCATGGGCCATACTGTTTTCTGGGCAAGGATACCAGAGTGCTTTGCCATTTCCTTCTCCAGTGGATTAAGGTAAACAGAGGGGAAGTAACTTGCCCAGGGTCACACAGCTAGCTAGTAAGTGCCTGAGGCCGCTTTTTTTTTTTTTAAGGCAATTGGGGTTGAGTGACAGCTAGTAAGGGTCAAGTGTTTGGTCTGAGGCCAAATATGAACTCAGGTCCTCCCAACTTCAGGGTCGGTGGTGTTCTATCTACTGTGCCTGAGTCCACTTTTGAACTCAGATCTTTCTGATTCCAGGCCTAATGCTCAATCCACTGAACCACCTAGCACTTCTGTTCCTACCCTCTTGTCTTTTTGTATCCCTAGGACTCAGCACAGTGTCTGGCACATAGTAGGTACTTAATAAATATATACTGAATGATTGATTAGTAGGTGTCCTGGTATCATCCCTGAGACAGCAGCTGTTGGCAGCAATGTCTGAAATGGGAGGCAAGCAGAGCCTGGTCACGACGACCAGGAGGGAGAGACTCAGGACTGCAGAACAGTTAGCCCATAACCACCTGAGCCATTTTGAAGACCCCAACCCAAAGACTTCCAGGAGCTGTGAGTCACCCCTTTGCCCCTGTGACCTTTAGGCCCCGGCCTGTCTTCCCCTGGATTCTGTGTGTACTTGTAGGAGAGGACCAACCACATTGCCAAAGAAAATACCCATTTCTGAAAGCTAATTGAGGCTGAACGATTAGTTGATATCAAGTGATAATCATGGGAGAAGCACACGGCTGAGGGCTTATTATCTGTGACAATGGAATGCCCCCCCTTAACACCTCAGAATTGCTCCTGGAATCCTGAGGGGAGGTAGCCATCCCCCTCCCCCAGCTCCAGGGCCCTAACCTGCAGGTGTGGGTGGGAGGCAGGAGAGGAGTTCCAGATCAAGAGTTAAACTCTGAACCGCTTTCTCTCTCTGTCTGATCTGAAGCGGCTGAAATCCAAACAGAGAAGGTCTTTTAGAAACAAGGCTTTAGATAAAGCCATAAGATAAAATAGCTAATGCATGGAGGATTCAGTCATAAAGGAGTAGCTTGTATTAGTATTATATAGTCCAACATGGTGCCCTACTCCAGGAAGCCAAATCCACCGGCTCATCTCCATGGTGAATGTTTATCTGAATGTCCAGTGGCAAAGCTAAACAGTTGAAAGAAGATGGAATTAGGACTTAATATTTTGTTTGACTTTGAGCACAGCAAGATGGCTAAAATAATATCTCATAAAATGGAAAGTTTCTATTTTCACCAAAATATTTGGGGAAAAGTTCATTTATTTTGAATTTGGATACCTAGATTCAGGGGGCCATGCTCAAGGCAGGGCCAGAACAGGCTGAGAGCTACAACTGAGTTGGAATGAGAATGGTAACAGTCCACATTTACATGGCATGCAAAGGTTTGCAAAGCACTTGGAGTGACAGTCGAGGTTTTGGTAAGCTTTCAGATTGACCAAGAGATATTGCCTCATCTGGGACTCCCAAGAGCCCCGGGAGCTAATGGTGTCAAGAGTTATTACCTTCATCTTACAGATGAGGAGACAGAGGCGCAATGATTTGTGCACACTAGAAGCCCAGTCTCCCCCACTCCAAGCCTAGCAATCCTTCTTGTCTCTGAAATTAGCCCTCTTTGCTGTCTATGGCATTTCTTCCAGAAAGATACAAGTGACCTTTGGACAAAGCATCACTTGGGAGTTAGGAAGACCAGACTTCTCATCTCTTTCTGGCACTTGAATACCCATGGGACCACAGTCAAGTCACCTCATCTTTAAGACCTCAGTTTCCTCATCCGTAGAAATGGGGTTCACACCTATTGAACAGTCCCTCACAGGCTTGTTCTAAGACTGAAACAGGACCACAGGATCATAGATTTAGATGGGGAAGAGATTTAGAGTTCGCTGAAACCAACTCCCTTCTTTTTCAAATCAGGAAACTGGTAGAGTGGTCAAGTGGCGTGCCCCATGTTGCACATCTAGTAAATGTCTGAGATGGGAACACTCTATCCACAATGTCAAGTCTCCTCTCAGGTAGGTAGGGAGTTCTGCAAACCTTAAAGTGGTATTAAAATGTCATCTCCTTCTTATAACTGGTGGTACAGTGCACATTCTTCACTGGTAGATACCTGCTTGGGGCTGTGGAAGTCAGCCACAGCCACTGAGGCTTTCGATTTGAACATTTCAATATTGAATAATTCTATATTCAATAATGTCAATATTTCAAAAGTGAATGATTCAGTCCTCGATAATTTCAAAAATGAATTCAATATTTTGATTTCTCCATGGCACCATTGTGGCTTGCAAAGACCATCCCTGTATTCACTCATCTCCAAAGACAGGGCTGGATTTCTGACCTCAAGGGGGTCCTCTTGACCAACACACCTGAGAGACACACCTGGCTTGGCAATCAGCAGGGCAGCCAGATCTCCAGATTTATGCCTCAAGCTCTGGGCAAGGGAGAGTATGCATAGCCTCAAATGATCATGCTTCTTCTCCTCTTTTCCTGGGTCAAGCTCAGTCATTATAATTCCACATCACTGAGATTTTTTATTGCTCTTTCTGTTTACTTTGTCTCTTTTTCTTGGTTGGGCTTACTTCACCTGGCATCAGTTCAAATATATCTTCTCATGTTTCTCTAAATATTAGATATTCATCATTTCTTTCTGCCCAGTAATTTTCCATTATATTCACCTACCAACCACCAACCATTTATTAAGCACCTACTGTGTGCAAAGGCAAAAAATGAAAGTCCCTGCTCTCAAGGAGCTTATATGCTAATGAGGGAGAGAAGATGTAATATGTAACACCCTACTTGAGTTCATTCCGCCAACTCACACTGGCTCTGAGTCCAGAGAGGGTTGGCTGCTACCGTCAGTGTTACAGATAGTAACCCTTTGAGCGTCTATCCTCTTACCTTCAGTGTATGAGCCCCCACTGGTGTGCTTGCCCTTAATAATCACCCTATAGCCTTAGTTAGTTCTTTAACAAATTTATTCAAACTGAATACCAAGAACTGAGGCAGCTAGGTGGTGCAGTGCTTGGAGGGCCAGGCCTGAAGTCAAGAAGACTAGAATTCAAATCTGGCCTCAGACTAACTGTGTGACCCTGGGCAAGTCATTTAGCCCTGCTTGCCTCAGTTTTCTTATCTGTAAAATGAGCTGGAAAAGGAAATGGAAAACCATCGCAGTATTCTTGCCAAGAAAACCCCGAATGGGGCCAAGAAGAGTCAGGACAGTACTGAAATGACCGAACGACATACCAAAAAGAGTAGTTATAAAGCATCTCTCCCCCTACCCCAAATCAAGGGAACACTCTCCCACAAATACACCCAGAGTCAGGGAAGAAGAAAGGGCATAGAGTACAATGGTAGCGAAGCACACATGTGGTCGAGGCTGCTTGAAACTCTGGAACTGCAGTCTCAGGCCTTTCTTTCTCCAGATGGCCCCCATAGAGTGTGCTGTGGAGCGTGGCCTCAGTGATGGATGAGTGGCCCCATTGCTCCTGGGGGGCGGGCTCCTTCAAGAGCATGAATAGGCAGCTTGACTGGGCTTTCTTCCTCAGAGTACGGTGTCTCAGCTGGGGGTCAACGTGCTGTTGAGCTGGGTCAGGCAGGTTGCTCAGCTCCTTAGCAGGCTTGGCTACTGCTGGTCTGGGCTGAACAGATCACTCAGCGGCTGGACTGATGCCAGACTGGTCTGCAGAGGCCACTCAGCCACTGGGCAGCTGCTGACAGATTGGGCTGGAAAGACTACTCAGACAATGGAAGGCTGCTTCTGGACAAGGGCAGTCACACGCATGATTGCTCTCAGTGGGGTGATGCCTCTTCTGGATGGGCCAACAAGGTGAATTCCTTGGGCTTCTTTTATGGGCAGCTACAGGCTTTCACCACCTTCAGCAGCTGGCCCAGCTAGGTAATACTGCACTTTCTTTAGCTGGAGAGAACTTCTCTCCTTCAGACAGGGCAGCAAACTTTCCCCTAGCCTTGAAGGCAGGAGCTCTTTGGCTCCCTCATTTTGTTGTTCAGTCATGTCTGACTCTCCGTGACCCCGTTTGGGGTTTTCTTGGCAAAGATACTGCAGTGGTTTGCCATTTCCTTCTCCAGCTCACTTTACAGAAGAGGAAACTGAGGCAAGCAGGGCTAAGTGATTCTCCTAGGGACACACAGCTGGGAAGTGTCTGAGGCCAGATTTGACCTCACGGAGATGAGTCTCCCTGACTCCTGGCCCAGCGCACCAACCACTGCACCACTTAGCTGCCCCTGGCTCCCTTAAGCAGTTTTGTTACCTCCAGGGAGGAGGCCCGGGGTGGGTAGTTTCTCCGGTTCAATAATCTTCTTGCTCCAAGGACAATCGCCTTAGCCTGGGCCTCCTGCTGGCTCTTTGTAGATCAGTCTCAATTCAGCCAGTTCTACTGCCCAGCCTTCCATGTGGGTGCAGTTGACTGGCTAGAGACAAAGGTAGGACTTTCTGCTAGGGCCCCAGGGGCACATCCATTGTCTCCAGAGGCCTCTTCATATGCAACTGAGCTAGTCCAGCCTCAGACCCCAGGGGAGCTAAGAAATGCTCCTCTGGCATTTGACCCCTGACCCAATTCCCTTTACATTTCAAAGTCTCTGTCCCCCAAGACTCACCAGGGATCCCAACGGCCCCTGTTTGGATATAAACACTACCACCATTTCTTAAACTGATCCTCAGGTGATGAGGACACGAGTGACGTTTTGGTGAAATCTAGCACAGATTTTCCTTTAGATCTCTAGAGGAATGTTCCAACCTTACTCTCAAGGGGGCAGGAATTGTAGACGTTGAACTACATTCAAAGGAAAGCTGTGGCAGGGCCAAGTATCTAGTTTCTAATCTTCGGACGCTGAGCCTCGTCTAAGCCTCATGGGTGACTGGGAAACACACTCCAAGTCCCCTGTTCCCACCAGATCGCACAAAACCGACATCTCCACTTCCAAAGAGCCCGCTTCCTTCCCAATGGGACAGCCCTTCACCCAGATGGATGGGAACCAGCCCGGCCTCTCCGTACTCCAGACAGCTTGTCCTCAAGCTGTCCACCAAAGGAACCGTGCTGGGCTCCGTGTGTCAGGAGCCGCCATGATCACCTCCCACACACTTCCAAACCATGGCACCTGTACTCGGGCAATCCTTTTCCCCCCTGCCCCTATAACTCCTAGTTCTTCTTTATATTTGTTCTCATAGAACAACATGAAGCAGCAACTGAGTAACGCAAGTGACCGCTTCTGGGGTTTTTCTTCTTCTACCAAACACCATCAACAAGGCTGGTTCAGGACTCCACCTTGAGGCTGACAGTAACTGCTGTTTCCCTGCCTGGAATGACCATCAGAGAAGCCCCGGCCATTCTGCTCACTGCCCTTCTGGCTGAGTCTCCAGGGCCCTCCTGGGAACCCTCCTCTCTCCCCCCACCCTTTATATGCTGCCTTCCCCCATCAGAACGTAAGCTCCTTGAAGGCAGGCACTGTCTTCTTTGTTTGCATGTGTATCTCTAGTACCTACATAGGTCTGGACATTGAGTGACTGTTTAATCAATTTCCTTCCTTCATTTATACATTCGTTTGAATGAATGAGGCACTCAGATACCTCATCCATAAAATGAGAGGACTTCAATAACAGACTTTAAGGTTCTTTGCCAAGAAAAGCCCGAATGGAGTCACGACGGGTCACAAGAGGTCACAAGGCTAGGTCACAACATGACTGAAAACAACTGGACAACAAAAACTCCCAAATGTCTCGAATTTATGACCTTCTTGCCGATGATTGGGAGGCTGCTAGGGGGTACCACAGTGCGCACAGTGGGGGCCTGGACTCAAGAAAGCCTGAGCTCAGATCCAACCTTCAGTACTTAGTAGCCATGTATCCTGAGGGAGTCACTTAACCACTTTTTGTTTGCCTCAATTGCCTTAACTGTAAAATTCCGATAGCACTTCCCTCCCAGGGTTATTGTGAGGATCAAATGAGATCATATTTATAAAGTGTTTAGCACAGTGCCTGGCACATAGTAGGGACCTTTTCCTTCCTTCCTTCCTTCCTTCCTTCCTTCCTTCCTTGCTTGCTTCCTCCCTCCCTTTCTTTTTTCCTTCCTTCCTCTCCTTACCTCCCTTTCTTCCCTCTTTTCCTTCCTTATTCTTCTCTATCCCTCCCTCCTTCCCCTCCCTCCCTTTTTTCTTTCTTTCTCTTTCTTTCTCTTTCTTTCTTTCCTTCCTTCTTTCTTTCTTTTTCTTTCCTTCTTTCTTTTTCTTTCTTTCTCTTTCCTTCTTTCTTTCTCTTCCTTCCTTCCTTCCTTTCTTCCTTCCTTCCTTCCTTCCTTCCTTCCTTCCTTCCTTCCTTCCTTCCTTCCTTCCTTCCTCCTTCCTTCCTTCCTTCCTTCCTCCTTCCTTCCTTCCTTCTTTCTTTCTTTCTTTCTTTCTTTCTTTCTTTCTTTCTTTCTTTCTTTCTTTCTTTCTTTCTTTCTTTCTTTCTCTTTCTTTCTTTCTTTCTTTCCTTCTTTCTTTCTTTCTTTCTTTCTTTCTTTCTTTCTTTCTTTCTTTCTTTCTTCCTTCCTTCCTTCCTTCCTTCCTTCCTCCTTCCTTCCTTCCTTCCTTCCTCCTTCCTTCCTTCCTTCCTTCTTTCCTTTCTTTCTTTCTTTCTTTCTTTCTTTCTTTCTTTCTTTCTTTCTTTCTTTCTTTCTTTCTTTCTTTCTTTCTTTCTTTCTTTCTCTTTCTTTCTTTCTTTCTTTCTTTCTTTCTTTCTTTCTTTCTTTCTTTCTTTCTTCCTTCCTTCCTTCCTTCATTCTTTCTTTTCTAGTTTCACCTTCCTCCCCCATCAAACCATCCCTCAGAGTTGCTAAGACAATGCTGGTTGGCCTGGTGGGAATTTTCTCTTCTCTGTGACTGGCAGGCTCATAAGCAGAGTCATGTCCTGAGGGATTCTGGAAGGTGATTAAGAGAAGAGGCCCGGAGACACAGAGGTTGGCTTCCTAGTGCCCAACAATTGAAAGTTGGCTGGAATTAAGAGGGCAGGCTTACATGCAGTCATGTTTTCCCTCCACCTTTCTGAGGTCTGGGATGTTGAAAAGATCACTTGTTCATTCATTCACTCATGCATTCAATGACTAGCATAGCATCTCCATAATTTACCAGACCATGTACCTGGCCCCCGGTGTGATCCCCGCCTTCTCCCAGCCATCTTCCCAGAGCTTTCTGGTCATACACTCACTTCCTGGCTTCCATCTCATAAAGTGTCTCCACATGTATATACTTGTAAAAGAAAAATATCACAATTTAAACTATACTGGGCTCAAAACCCTAAATTCTTTCTGTCTAGTTGGGCCAAGTGGTGCTTCCCTTTTGGGGCTCCTTCCCCCGGGTCCCAGTGCTTGTGTTCCACCTGCCCTCCCTCAGGAGCTGCAGCCAAAGGGCCACTTTGAGGACAAATCTCTTCACCGCAGAGAAGACCATCCCAGCTTGTGGCTTTTAGGGCCCCACAAAAAGCCTCCCAGAGATGCTTGGGCAATTGATGCAGGAAGTGAGCTCTTGTTTTCTTTCTGAGGATGAATAATTTAGCTTTGTTTTGACAGGCTGGACATGGAGTGCAAAAGAAGCCAACGGGTGCTATTGGGGATGGCCAATGGGCTGCTATCTGGGACAGCCCTGCCCTCTTGGGTCCTGTAGAGTACCCGAGCTGAGCTCATGCCAGACATCACCTTGGAGGGCTGGCAGGGCTGGCTTCTGGGCCAAGGCAAGATGATCAGGTATGCTGGGGAGCAGCTCCTGGGGGAGAGGGCATGTGCTCCAGGGCAAAAACTTCACCTTGGCTTATGCCTGTCTGTTCCTTCGTGGCATGCAAACATCTGCAGAGTTTTGGGTTTCTAATCTTCCACTTGTGCCATGTTTTAGAAGCAATCTGAGATGGGCAGACTGGAGCACCATTCCTCCTTTAATGTCGGGCCAGAGGCCAGCAATGACAGCTCTCTGTGCTCTGATGACTTTGTAGGCTCACACTCGGTGATGATCATGCCCGCATCATGCTCTGGTCCCATAGCACTAACTAGGAACCCCAGCCCCTGGGGCAGATTCAGTTCCAGGGAAGGTAAAAGGATACCCCTAAAAAGTGGGGCTGTGCCCATCTGGGCATGGAGAGCAAAGGAAGACAGGTCCTAAAACAGGTGATGTAGATGCAAGGGCAGCCTGTGGAGAAGAGGGGATGGCCCATCCTCTCCCCACTGGAACACCAACTGCTGCCATTAGCAAAGCCCCATCTGCTTGGCATGCATTATGGCAGGGCACCTCAGTCACCTCATTTAAGAAATGAGGTTACCAATACTTGTGATCACCAAGAGGCAGAGTGGCTTCATAAAAATTAGGTCACACCTAAGTAACCTCATTTCTTTTTTGACATAGTTACTGGAGTGATAGATCAGAGGACAGCTTTTGATAGGGTTACCTAGATTTTAGCAAAGCCTCAGATAAAATCTCTCGTGCAATGCTTGCAGATAAGGTAGCGAGGGATGGATGAGAGGACAATACAGTCAGAGTATCTTGGACCTGATTGAATGACTCAGTCCAAAGGGAAGCCATCGATGGATCCATGTCGACTTGAAAGGAGGTCCCCAGAGAGCTCTGCTGTGCCCAGTGACATTACACACATATATATACATTCATTTATTTATTTATTTATTTATTTATTTTGGTGAGGCAATCGGGGTTAAGTGACTGGCCCAGAGTCACACAGCTGGTGAGTGTTATGTGTCTGAGGCCAGATTTGAACTCAGCTCCTCCTGACTCCAGGGCCTCTATCCACTGCGCCACTTAGCTGCCCCCTGTACAACATTTTTTATCACTGACAGACAAATGCACTAATCCCAGGCTTATTTTGATAAGCAAAAACTGTGAATGAGAGCTAACAAACTGCATGCTGGAGGCAGGATCCAAAGAGGATCTACTGGGCAGAATTCAACAAGATTAAACTTTATAGGGATAAATATAAAGATTTATATTGGGATTTTTTTTAAAGTCAACTTTGGGGGCTGCTAGGTGGCAAAGTGGATAGAGCTCTAGCCTTGGAGTCAGGAGGACCTGAGTTCAAATGTGGTCTCAGACACATAACACTTACTAGCTGTGTGATCTTGGGCAAGTCACTTAACCCCGATTGCCTCACCAAAAAAAAAGCAGGGGAAAAAAAAGTCAACTTTGCACATCCGAAATGGGGGAGGCATGACAAGCTAGCAGTGGTGAAAAGGACCTGGGCCTCTGGGTAGACTGCGAGCTGATGAGGAGCCAGTCACGTGAGGCGGCGGCTGAGGGGGGCCGGGCCAAGAGAGGCCTAGACTCTCTCTGTCATAATGACCGACATTTATGTAAGTTGGCAAACGTCCTCCTGGGAGGTAGTGTGTCTCGCCGGTCAGAGAGCCGGCCTCGGAGCCTGCAGACCCGGGGTCAGGGTGTGTCTCTGATGTGCACGGGCTGTGTGACTGAGCAAGTCACTCGCTTCAGAGCTCAGAGCAGCCCTCTAGTCAAGTCAATAAGCATTTATTAAGCACCTACTACGTGCCAGGCTCCCTGCCCTCAAAGTGCTCCCAGTCTAACGGGAGACGCGGACAGCCGCATACGAACAAGCCACAGGCAGGACCACATGACAAATAAGCTGACATGAATTAAAGATTGATAAGCAAGCGCAGGGTCTTGGATTATCAGAGCTAGAAGATGCTTCCGAGATCATCTAGTCCAACCCAGAACTGAACAAAAGTACTCCTACGACAACCACAGAGCAAGAATGGTATGTGCCAGGCCCTGGGCTAAGCATTTCACAATTGTTATCTCTAATCCTCACAATAACCCTGGGAGGTAGGTGCTGTTATGACTCCCATTGTACAGATGAGGAAACTGAGACGGACAGAGGTAAGTGACTCACCCGGGGTTACACAGATAGTAAGTGTCTGAGGCTGGATTCCTGCCTTCAGCTCCAGCCCTCTACCCACTGTATCATTCCACTGCCACAACATCTCAGACGAGTAGCCATCCGAACTCTGCTCGATGACCCCCAGGGATGGGGGTCTCACTCCCTTCCAGGGGCAGCCCATTCCACTTTCTGAGGGACAGCAGTTTAGGGGGAGGGTAGAAAAGGATCGTGTGAGTGACTCATTACAGAATGTCACGAATTTTGACTCAGCTTTGTCTCTTCCACTGGCCTAACTTCAGGATTCATTAAGCACTTGCCCCATGTAAGCCACCAGGCCAGATTCTACGGCTCCTCCTTGCTTCCCTTCCTTCTCACGTCCTGTTCTTTTCTGTCACCCTCTGCCCTGAGGTCAAGAACCCTGAAATAGGCAAGGCTGGTTTCCTTTCGCTCTTCCTTCTCATCTCTTCTATGAGCTTTTCATCATGCGCCATTGCTGAGGGGGCTTGGAGGCACCCAGATGTCTGGGTTCTTTTTTAGCCCAAGAAAGTAATGGGTCTGGGAACAAGGTTGGTTGGCACTGGCATGGATGGTGGAAAATGGGGTGCTGCTTGGCAACAGATTGGCAGGCTTATGGACTTTTAGGAGCTCTCTTTAAATGGCAGTTAAATCACAGATTGAAGGTGTGTGTGAAGGTCTGAGGTCTAGCAACCTCACCAAGCAGTATCTGATGTGTCACCATGGAAGCTCCAGATGTTGAAAGAAAAGGACGTGAATACCCAAGTGTACCAGATGGCTTAATTAGGAGGTGGTCCTTACATGATAACAGGGCTCCCTCTACTTAACAGCAGCCCCAGTATATTTAGAGCAAGACCTGACTGACAAAACAATAATTAGCAGCAACTTTGCAGAAATGTTTTTACTTCATAAATATGGCCCGATCCTTTTCTGAGGCAAGGCTTAAGATAATATTAGAACTGGCCATTCCCTTGTAGTGGGGGGTGGGAGGGAGGAAGGACAAAGATTTGTCTACACCCTGTTATTCCTTTATGAAGTCTGGAAGAGATCCCTCTTATAGAATTAGAAGGGTAGCTTGCCATTGGTTAGCTAAAGAATGGCCTTGCCTCTGGGGTCCTCTAAAAAGATAAGTCAGTTAAGGTACATTTGAGACAGTGAGAAGCTTCTTGGAGTCTGAAGCCCATGGGGAGATGAGAGTGGAAAGTGGGAGATGAGAAGATATTTTCTTTCTTTTTCTGCCCTCCATCAGCCATGTTGTCTTGCACCAGAGCTTCATGTCCAGTACAAGGCATCGTCTTTAGCAAGGAGAAGACACACACACACATAAAATCAAGGACAGGGGCAGGAAGCAATTTCAAAGAGCATGACCCCTGGCAACAAAGAAAAGAGTCAACAATGGATAGCAGTGTGTTCTCTTGTGGAAAATGCTTATTACAGTGTTCAGAAAACTTATTGTTATACCATTTACATCCAACTAGAGATTATTTGAATCCAGAAAGTGACCCTGACCTCAGCCTCTCTCCAGGAATGCTAGAGATGGTTCTGGGAATCTTGGGTTTGCCCAGGTCCTGGATCCGTCCTGGTTTTGGGTCCACCGAAGCTTGTGTTCTGGGTTCCCTTTGTGTTTTAGCTTCCATTCAAATTTTATTGACTATTTACATTTACTGATATCCATCTCAATCTATCTTGCTTTCAAGTTGCCCTCGGAGCAAAATTGTTTAACTTCCCAGTGTGGTATCCTTATCTAAACCCTATAAATTGTAAACCTTCCAGAGGCCAGGGAGATGGAGCCACACCTCCTTTCTGGCTTGCTCTCCTCCACCAAACAACCTAATGCGTTTCTTTCTAAAACTATTTTAGATTTGGGGGTTTGTTTTCTTGACAACACTGTCTTCCCACGGATACTGTGAGTATAGGTTGGAAAGTATTATGTATAGGCAGGTCCGATCAAGTCACCTCCCTACTCAGTAAATTCCAGTGGCTTTCTCTTGCCATCTAGCATCAAGCATAGATATAACCTCTTCTGTTTGGCTTTCAAAGTCCTTTGCAGACTGACCCCTTCCTACCTTTCTACTTTTCTTCCACTTAACCGACTTCCTGAAATTCTGAGGTCTAATCACTATTATTCATACCTGACACTCATCGCCATGCCTTTACATTGGCTGCCCCCCCACCTCATGCCTAGAATGCCCTTCCTTCTCACATCTCTTGGAATCCCTGATTTCTTTCAAGACTCACCTCAAGTACCATATCCTACATTAAGCCTTTATGACCCACCCCCACCCCCAGCTGCTCAAGTATCCTCTCCTACAAACTCCCTTATATTCATTTCATGTAAATTCTGAATAGACTTCTATGTGTCTATGTTGTCTTTCCAATTAAAGCGTAAACTTCTTTTACCCTTTTATCCCAAATATTTAGCACAGTGCATTACATGCAGTAAGCACTAAATAAATGCTTTTTGATTGACTGTTTAATGGGGAAAAGGGATGTGGTATGATTTTCCACCCAGCTACCAAAGTGATAGCTTTGGTTTCATAACAATAGGTCTGATAGGTCACTCCCTACCTCCCTGCCTTGCTCAGTGACCTTCACTGGCTCCCTATGACCTTCAGGGTCAAATATAAATTCCTCTGTTTGGCTTTTAAAACTCTTCATATCCTGCCCCTTTCCTAGGTTTCCAGTCTTCTTATGTTTCACTCCCCGCATATGATCAACAACCCAGAAAGGCTGGCCTATTTGCAATTCCTTAAACATAAGACAGCATGTCTCTTCTCCATCCTCTATGTCTGGAATTCTCTGACCCCTCAAACTTTGCCCCTCAGTTTCCCTGGCTTCAAGACCCAGCTCAAATGGTGGCACATGAATGTAATGATTTTACTGAGCTGTAAGAAATGACAATCATGATGAATCATGAGGAAGCGTGAGAAGACTTCTATGAACTGGTGCAGAGCCAAGGAATAGTATACACAGTGACTACAACAAGGTACAATGGCTAGAACCAAGCCCACAGATCAGTCAAAGATGAGTGTTATGAAATTACTGAAAACAAGCTAGGCTCCAAAGAAAAGAGATAGTAAGACACTGCCCTCCACTGCTGCACAGATCAGGATTCACAACTATAGTACACTGCACATAACATCGATTTTTTTTCAATATATTGCTTGGTTTTGCTGAATTTTTTCTTTTAAAAATAATAATAGCTAGTGTCTACACAGCACTTTAAGGTTTGCAAAACACTTTACATACACTATTTAATTTGATCCTCAAAATAACCCTACATAGGAGGTGCTATTTTTACCTTATTTTACAAATCAGGAAAGTGAGACCAAGAGAAATTAAATGACTTACTCAGAGACACACATCTAAGTAAGTGTCCTAGGCTGGATTTAAACTCGAGTCTTCAAGCAGCTAGATAGCAAAATGGATAGAGTACCTGCCAGTGCTGGAGTCAGGAAGACTAATCTTTGTGAGTTCAAATCTGACCTCAGTCATTTACCAGCTGTGTGACCCTGGGAAAGTCACTTCGCCCTGTTTGCCTCAGGTCCCTCATCCATGAAATGAGCTAGAGAAGGAAATGGCAAACCATTCCAGTGTCTCTGCCAAGAAAACCTCAAATGGAGTCACAAAGAGTCGGACACAACTGAAAAATGACCCAACAACGTCTTGACTTCAAATCCAGCACTGTATCCATGATACCGCCTAGCTGACACATTATTTAATAAATTTTCAAAATCAAAACAAAAGGAGCATCTAGGAGTCAAAAGGAGAGAGGTGACATACTAAAGTTTGACATCCCAAGTTTGGCAATAGTGGCCTCAGATGGAAAACAAGATCTTTCCCGATCCATTGTCCATCAGATCCCCTTCATTCCAGGGAGGCTTGGCAGGGAGGCAGGGAACTGACCATTCAGGTCAAGATCAGCATGCTGATGACCAGGCATAGAATCCCTAACCATCTAGACAATGTCTCCCACCAGGTACCCCTGGCAGTATTACCCTGGGATCGTTCACAAAGAAAGATGAAGAAACTCAGCCTCTGCACCTGAACAAGAGTACCCTCTAGCCTAGGCCAGCCCAGTCCAGTGAGCCTCTAGCCTGGCCTTGAGACATCCAGAAAGGAAGAACCCACCGCCTCCGCCCACTCCCACTTCAGGGCAGCTCTCATCATTAGGAAGTGGGTGGTTGGTTTGTTTTGTTTCATTTTTATATCAATTCTGAACATCTTTGGGCTAAAGAGCCTCAGCCCCCACCCCCCAACCCCGGTTGTCCTTTTCTTGTTCTCTTGAATGCCTTCACTGGAAGACTGAAAAATTAAACACTCAATAGCCAACTCTAGAGCAGGACCTTGGAATCACCTGGTCCAAACCCAACACTATTGACACAGAAACCTGGACCCAGAGAGGTGATGTCATCACTTGTCAGAGGGTCCAAAGGCAGTAAAAGTGGAAGGGGTGAGGGTAGACTTGAACATGGGTCCTATGACATCACATTCATGTTCCTAGTTCAGTTGTCTTGCCATTGTAACACCCCATGTCTTCCTAAAAGAGATGAGATGATTTGGTAACTTCCCCCTTTTCTCCATTGAGCAGAAGGTATGAGCCTAAGGAAAAGAGTATCAGAAAGACCTGAATTCCTAATTGGACTTAGGCACTTAGAAATTGGGTGACCCTGGGCAAGTCTGCCTCTGTTTGCCTCAGTTTCCTTTTCTGTAAAATGGGGATAATAATTGTGAAGTGCTTAGCACTGTGCCTGGCACATTGTAAGCACTATGTAAATGTTAGCTATCATCATCATCATCATCACCATCATTATTAATTGGAAGGAGAAGGCTAATGGTAAAAGAGAGGTCTCTAGAGGTCTCTAGGGCCCAGGGTAGAGGGCTGTCAAGAATAATAAACACTCTGTCAACCTTTGTCTCTCTATCAGAGGGCTAGGAGACCTAGGAGACCTAACAGAGGTCTGTTTCAGGACTGGCTCACTGAATTCCATCCCGAGCTCTGTCACTGATAGCTTGACCATGGTCAAGTTGCTTAATTTCTTTTTCTACATTTCTTTGATGGAAAACACACACACACACACACACACACACACACACACACACACACAAGCAAACACAACATAAACTCCAATGAAGTAGCTCACAAAATTCTACTGAGACAGAATAACCATGCAATCCTAGATTATGGCCTGAGCTTGTCATATCCTTTGACAGAAGGACATATGAAAGGGGAAGGTAGCTGATGAACTCCAAGCAACCCCAGGGGATCTTCTCCCTAAACGTAACCCCAGTGTAAAGCTGAGCACAATTGCGCGTGTGGACATTCTCTCTCTCTCTCTCTGTCTCTCTAGGATGAGCAAAGATCCAGGTAACCGGAGGAGAAAGCGGAACTAAACGTCCCTTCAATTACACATATCAAGCCCAGGGAGTTGTCTGTAAATTGTCAAGGCTATTAGGGATTAAATGGGACAGACCAGTCTTCAAAGACACTTCATTTTTATACACAACGGATTTAAAACATGTCAACGTCTTCCTTTCATAAATAGTCTTGCTGGTTTTGGACGAACATTTCTCTTCTGAGTAGGTCATATCTTCATTTTTTAAGGAGTTAATCTATTTTTTCCCAGTCTTAGGAAAAGGAAATGCTCATCATTCTGGCCACCTCTGAATGGTCTGGTGAACCCCGGGGAAGTTGGTTCACTGAGTGAGTAAGTACCAGGCTTTCAGCTCTCCCCACCCTAGCTGATCTTGCTGTGGCATGTTATGTTTACACTTCATGTATATTATTTCATTTGCATCTCATAACCAACCCAGCAGGGGTTGTTATTGCCTGTGTTCCTCCACCCATTATACAGATGGGAAAATGGAATATCAGACAGATGAACTAGACATTTAGCCATCAATCTGTCAACAAGCATTAATTGAGGGGGAGTTGTAAAGAGGAAGATTCAGGCTTGTCATCAGGAAACATTGCTTACCATCTCAGGGAGGGTGGAGGGGAGGGAGGGAGAGAGAACAGTTGGAACTCAAAATTAAAAAAAAAATGATTGCTAAAAATTGTCTTTACATGTAACTGGGGGGGGGCAGAATAAAATACTATTTAAAAACAAAACAAAACAAAACAACAACAAAACCATGTGTATGCCTTAGCCTTCCATGCTCGTCTCCTTTCCAGTTTGATTTTCCCACTACTACTCCATATAGACAGACAGATGGAAATAGAGATATTTCTCTCTCTCTCTCTCTCTCTTCTGTCTCTCTCTCTCTCCCCCCTCCTCTCTTCTCCCCCACTCTTCCCGCCCCCCCACCCCGGCCCTGGCAAACTGGATGGCTTGCCTTGGCTAACTGAATTCAACCACTCAATCCAACAAACATTTAAGCACCTACTCTGTGCCTGGCTCTGCGTTCAGTGCTGTTTCTTACAAAGACCAGAACAATGCCTGCCCTCAAGGAGCTTCCATTCTGTTGCAATGAAACACCGTGGACACAGATATCAATAAATACAGAGTATAAGAAAAGTTATACAAAGTTACTTCAAGAGAGAGAGAGGGCCCTGAAAAGGGAGCAGGATGTGGAGAAGCCTCGGGTCACAGGGGGCCCCTGAGCTGTGTAACTGCTGCTGTTCATATGGGCATTAAGGTTTGAAAAGCACTTTACGTATCCTCACAGCAACCCTCTGAGGCAAGGTGGGTGTTCTTCCCAGCACTGGAGCAAAGGGAAGGAGGAAAGAAGAGAGGGAGATGAGTTTTGCACGTGTTCATCTTGTAGTGTCGAATATCACCCCCATATCCCTGCGTCTCTTCATCCTCATCATCTTTCATAGCTCCAACTGAGCTGCTGCCTCTGTCCTGGGGGGACACCAGCGACCAGTGGCCTCCCAGCACTACGGACAGATCTGCAGATGGGGCATCAGGAAGGATATGGGTTTGGGTCCTGCCTGTGACACAACCTAGTTGTGTGAATGTCTCCTTAAGTGTGTCCTCACCTCCAGGTGTCCTGTGGACTAAGGAGCCTTGCAAAGTCAAAGCCTCTGGAAATGTCAGTTATTATTAACTGGATGGAGCCGAAAGGCAGCCAGACTCAGAGAGCTCTCACTGGCCACATCTGTCCTGGTTCACTACAGTTCATGAGAACCAGGGGAACAAGCTATTTTTTCCTCCCAAAAGTCAGAAGGCCGGATGGTGTAGTGGGAACGGTCTGGCGGACTCTGCAGTCACAAAATTCTGGCCCCGATCATGGCTACCTGTGTGACCCTGGGTAAGTCCCTGTACCTCTCGGGGTCTCCAAGGAAAAGGAGACAGCTGATCCAGGAGGTCACTTAGAGTTCTCAGTCCAGGGGGTCTTCTATCTCCTGACATAACCCTGCATGCTCTCCCTAGGAGGTAAATGGTGGAAGGAATGAAATGTGGTGGAGAAAAACAGAGGAGGCTTCACCTGGGTGAAAATGAGAAGAAACGACACCAGGATTTAACTCTTTAATCCTCTTTCCCGCTATTTTCCCCGATGTCTAAACCTTTTGGGGAAGTAACATCCATGGGACAGAATCTGGATTCTAAAATGCTTCATTTTCTCTCTTTGGGGATTAAGTTGCCATGTCCTTGACTGCTGAGGTTTAACCAATGGGAAAGCTTTTGCTGTGGTTTTTCGGACTTTTGGCTTAAGGCCTCCTTGGAAACAGAGGGATGGCCTGACGATCTCCGGAGAGCCGAAGCTGCGGACCTCCCTCTCATCGATCCAGCAAACCCTCCTCCTGCACTGTGGGCCAAGCACTGGGCTCTGCCCCCAGGCAGCTAGCTCAGGGCTCAGAAGGGCAGGTCCTGGGGAGGCTGGCCTGACGCCTGCATCCTGGTTCCTTCTCCTGTTTAATAAACCTCCCTGCTGGGATTCCTCAGATGATTAATATGGGAAAATGGAGAAGCGATGGCCAGGAAAGCGGATGCACTAAGAAGGAGACGCCTCCAAAGCGGGTCAGGTTCCGGAGGAGAACACAAACTTGGAGCCCAGCGTTTATTTAAAAACATCCTCTCTCCCCCTCTTTTGTCTCTGGTTTATCTCTTTGGGCTAGGCTAAAAAAAGAGGATCATTTAAAAAGTTGATTAAAAAACTAAAGAAGTAGGAGCTTGGTGATGCTGGATGGAGGTGGATCCAGGGGGACTGCAAATCAGCTGTGCCTGGGGCCACAGGTTCACGGCTGAGGGGCCCTAGGGCCAGCACATCCATGCCCCACCCCCCTTCACAAAGGAGAAAATGAGGTGAGTGACCTGCCCAGTGTCACACAAGGAGTAAATGGAAGAGCTAAGAATTTGGATCATGAACTTTTAGAGCTTCAAGGTACCTCATATTCTAGCCAGTTCCATTTTACAGATGAGGAAAATTAAGGCCAGGGATGTCAAAGGACTCACCCAGTACCACACATGGGACAGAGCCAGGATCTGAATTCAGGGCCTCTGACTGTTGTTAGACTAATGTCCAATAACCTCATTTTTTTTTTTTTAAAGTTCACGGATCAGTTTCCCTTGGTATAAAGTTCTACAGAAAACCCAGCTGAGAGAATGCTTTTTTCCTAATTGAGTTACTTGCTTCTTCCAATCTCTTCAGAGACAGGAAGCAGGTCAGGATTTAACCTAGAGCCTGTCACTGCTTCTGGGGGTGGGGGGGGCTGTTTCTTGTTCCAGATCTCCCCCCCTCCCCAGCTGTTGTGAATACGAGCACAGCGGGGTGTGGGAGTAGGTACCTCCCACGGAGACCAGTCTTGCCCTTCCAGGCTTAGATGGCCTTGTTTCTACCCTCAAAGAAACGGAAACCCAAGGCTGATCCCTTCAGAAAACCAGAGAAGGGTGGGAGGGGAGCTTTCAGAGAAAAGTCCAGCCCTGGACACAGTTCTCAAGGAAAAGCTCCCTGGCTTGGCCAGATTCTTCAGGTGGCAGTGGAGTTTGTTACATAGAGTGTTGCCAGAAGGAAAGTCCATCATCTGGGGCTCGGCCATTTGGTGAGGTCAAAAAGACATTTTAAATTAGAGAAGCAGTGTTGCCTAGTGGATAGAGCTGGACTTGGGGGCAGCAAGACCTAGGCTGGAATCCCACCTGTGACCCTGACTAGCTCTGTGACCTTGGGCAAGCACTCCACCTCTCAGAGACTCAGTTTCCTCTTCTATAAAAATGGATACAGACTGCTTTGTGGCTAGGCAGAGTTGGCAGCTGCTTTAGTGATATCTTTGGCGTTTGTAGCTGTTTTATTTTCACTAGACCTGTGATTCGATAAGGGAGGGGCCCCCACACCCTCTGTCCCCTGCCTCCTCTCATGCACATCAGTAAATGCCCTGACACGAAACAGGCACAAAGCAGGGATTCTTACCAAGTTTTCAGTTAGTTTTCACTAACCTTGGGCTCCTTTGTAATCGTATGTATTTTATTTTAGGAATTTGGAGATGTGATTCTGAGAAGGGGGTGGTGGACTTCACCAGACTGCTGCCCAGGGGGGTCCAGGACACAAACAAGGTAGAGAACCCCTCATTGACAGGGGCACAGAGAAGGTAAATGACTTGTCCCAGGGACTGGTCTCTTGTAGAATAGGCTTGCTATCTAATCTACCCCTAGGAGCACTGTCATTACCCCCAATTCACAGGTGAGGAAATTGAGGCTCTGTGATGGGAGGTCACCTGCCCAAGGTCACACAGCTAGCTGGTGTCAGGGCTGGAAATGATGGCCCCAAGTCCAAGGCTCTTTCCCCATTACCACACAGGACCTCAGGAGCAGAGGCAGCATCTTCCTCTAATACTGGAGGGGAGAAAAGCACTGATTTGAAGGTCATGTTGCTTGCCTTCTCAAGGAGGGGAGAGGGCAGGGAAGGAGATAATCTGGAACTTAAAATTTAAAAAAAAAACAAATGTTAAAAAGTTCGTTTTACATGTAATTGGAAAAAAATATATCCATGTATCTATATATAAAGAAGAAGGTCACTAGCCTGTGAGTAGGTCGCTTTTATGATAACTGGAGTCGCTAAGGTGGTGGCTTAGGGGTAAGCAGTTGGGGTAAGAGTAGGAAGGTTTTCTGCTTTGTTCTATTGTGTCTTTAAAAGGCTGCTTTCTATTTTGCAAGCAAACAAAATCGTCTCTGCGAATCACAGTGGAAGATGCAGCCTTGGGGCCTAAATGGCTTTGTCGATATCATTGGGAAGAGGAATACACACACACACCAGCCTTACGTTTCTCTGCGTCATGGGCAGGTACATGGGTCAGTTTCCATGGCAGCAGGCGGCCACAGGCCTTGGGCGGTGACTCCACGCTGGCCCTAGGTGTCTAACAGGCAAACTGCCCCACAAGACTTAAATGCCCAGACAAATGTGGACGTGGCTTCCACGTGGCCGGTGCCACTCTTCAGCTCAGTCAGATGTCCCAGCCTGAGTGCCACCATAGGGGAGCTCAGGGGCTACCTCCTCCAGGCTCCAGGGCTGCTCCTGTCCATCAATGCTAGCCTCTTCCTCCTCCCCGACTCTCAGAGGACCACGGCTCTACAGGTGGAAGGGCCTTCAGAAGCCACTGAGGCCAGCCCCCTCATTTCAGAGATTTGGAAGCTGAGGCCCAGGAAGCTGAAGGAACGTACTCAAGGTCACGCAGGAAGTCAGTAGCAGGTTGGGATTCAAACCAATGTCCCCTGCCTCCAAATGCCATCTTCTTTCCACAGTGCCTTGCTGCCTCCAAGCAAAACTCCAGCGATGCAGGAGGGGGCAAATCATAAGCATTTCATAAATGCTCGGGGCCTCAGTTTCCCCAAGTATAAAACAAGAGTGTTGCACTCTATCTCTATATGTCTAAGCTCACCCTCTAGCTTTGATGTTCGGTTACACGTACAGTAAAGAAGGCCCACCTCGAGTTCCCGGTCTTCCCTCCAACACTCCAAGCTGGGTGCTGTGGAGCGCCAGTTTGGGACTAACTAACCCTAATCCATGTCTATACCATTATGGCATCTCTCTAATTGTTAACTAATTTGGAAAAAATTAACTAACTATATCATTTTATATATGATATATAAAATATGTGATTAAATATAAACATATTAAACACATTATCCATTTATATATTTCCCAATTACATGTAAAATGTTTAACATTTATTTTTTTTAACATTTTTAACATTTTTTTTTAAAATTTTGAGTTCTAAATTCTCTCCAGCTCCTCCTCCACCCATTTGCCTCCACTGAGAAGGCAAGCAATGGGATATTGATTATACACGTGAAGTCACGTAAAACACAACAGATGAACTAACTTTTCATGTGGTTATACCTTGTCTTTCCAATTATTTGATAAATTACATGAGGACGAGAGCCATGTGTCACTTGATCATTCATGTCTTACCTTTTCAGCTTGGGTGAGCCCCAACGTTCTAGCTTTAGCCCTCTTTGATAGAGAGGGAGAGAAATGGACAGAAAGACCCTCTCTTGTAGATCCCATTCGTCCCTACATCTTCAGTTGTCCCAAATTGACAGGTCCAGCTCCCACCTCTCTCCTGAGCTCCAGGCCAACATCACCAACTGCCTGCTAGACACGAACTCTTAGGAAACCCAAAGGCATCTCAAACTCAACTCAACATGTGCCAAGTGGAACTCATTATCTTTCCCTTTAAACTCACTTCTTCCTCATTTCCCTATTTCTGTGCAGGGCGCTGTCCCTCACCCACCCAGTCAACCCTAGTCACAACCTTGAACGGTCATCCTTGATGCCTGCCCACCCCAACTCCATCTTCACACCCAATCAGTTGCCAAATTTTCTAGATTCTACCTCCATGACATCTTTCCCATCAGTCTCCTTTTTCTCAGCCAGATTACAGCTATCCTAGGGTAAGCCCTCAGCATCTGGCATGTGAACCACTGCCATGGCCTTCTTCTATCTAGCCTTCCTGCTTCCAGTTTAGCCTCCACACAGGTTGGAGGTGGCAGCCAGAAGGTGGCTATAGAAGACAACCACATGGAGCAAAGTCATGGCTGGATCCAGATGACCAGGGCAGGCTAGAGAAGAGAGTCCAAGGGGGCAGACGATAATGTGTCTTCAATATGGCTGGGTGGGTGAGTTCTGAAATGAGTTATCATGCTCACCCCCTCTTGAGGGGGTGCTAAGGAATTCAAGGGGTTATAGGGGAAATCAATTATAAGTCATTGGAAGAATAGGAAGTTGTGCTCTGTGGTGTATGGGCAAGGAGAATATTTTATTACTTTATTTCCTTCTTTAATAGTTACATTTTAACATCTTAATTAAATGCTTTTGCTGCTAGACTTATATGTCTCTGGTATGATCTAGCAAGAGAAAATTAGAGAACATAAGATTATAGATTTAGTGTTGGAAGGGACCCTAGAGGACATCAAGTGCAACCCTTTTACAGATGAGGAAACTGAGGCACAGAGTGGTTAAGGGACTTGGCCAGAGTCACATGCCTAGTAAGTATCTGAGGTAGATTTAGAACCCAGTAGTCATGATGCCGAGTCCAGTGTCCACTATATTGCCTCTTTAAATGTTAGGAATATTCTTAACTGGGGGCTCAGAGCTATTGTGACTGTGCTCCCAAACTTTCCATATAACTAAGTTCCATTAAACAGCAGAGGAGTTCATCACGTGGACTGGAAAGGCCATTATATTGCCCCCAAACACAAACAAACAAACAAACAAACAAACAAACAAACAAAAAACCTGTTGTGGCAAAATGTGTTTGATTAAAGCCTAAGAGACAAAAAAGATAGAAGAGGGCAATGATGGGTATCAGCTGGCTGACAGCACCCTCCAGAGCATCACCCTCAACCCTCAATGTTCTATGTGTTCAGATGTGAGCTGAAGAGCAGCATGCTCCCCAAAAGCAACACTGAACCCCAACAGAGTAGCTGGACAGTGCTACACAACTTTTCACTTCCTACCTGAGGATTGACTGGGATGGATACTGAGGGGAATAAATCTTCACCATGACTGCTCAGGCCTTTGAAGGCAGGATGCTAAGTCATCATCTTTCAGATGTCTAGCTTTCCGTTTATCATTTCACAGGCAGTTGGCATGACCATGGAATGGAAGGAGAGCCAAGGGATAACTTCAATCTTCATTCCCAATACATGACTTAAGTCTCTGTGTATAGTCTCTGGCTCGGCTCTGTTCACTGCCTTGGGAGGAGGGGTGTGTGGGTGTATGGGGGAGTGGGAGTGTGTGTGTGTGTGTGAGAGAGTGTGTGGGGGAGTGTGTGTGTGTGTGTGTGTGTGTGTGAGCGCACAAGCTCTAGTTGTTTTCTTTATATATAAAAATGTTTAGCTCTGGGCAAACCCAGCACTTTGTTTTCATTATGGGAGTGTTTCTGACATGGTGCTCGCTCAGACATCCAGGGTATGAGCGTGGTGAGTGTTATATTGATATGAATTCCAATGGCCAGGGTACTTTGGACCCCATGTTGCCCATCCCAAGGAGCTCACACTTGGCAAAAGGACAGTAAGCATTTCATCGTCATCATCACCTCATCCAGCATCAACACATGACTCTTGACTCTTGTCATACACTCAGCCTCCCTCTCTGGGGATAGGTAGGCAACAAGTTAATAAGGGCTATTCAGCAAAACTGCGCAATGGAATCTAAGGTCCCTGGTTCTATTGAAGGCTGAACAAAAATTCAGAGGAGTCAAAGACAGTCACTTGGAGGGGGAGTGTAGGAAGAAGATCATTTTAAAAATTTAAGGCATAGGGGCAGCTAGGTGGCACAGTAGATAGAGCACTGGCCTTGGAGTCAGGAGGACCTGAGTTCAAATCCAACCTCACTAGCTGTGTGACTCTAGGCAAGTCACTTAACCCCAACTGCTTCACCAAAAAAAAAAAAAATTCAAGACAGTCCTTAGCCTTAATGGGGAAACATGATAAAAACTTGAGAAGGGGTGGAACAAAAATAACAGAAAAAGATTGTTAGATAATAATATTAATGATAACATAATAACTCACATCTATATAACACTTTAAAGTTTGCAAAACACTTACAAATATTACCTAATTTGATCCTCAAAACAACCCTTGGAGGTAGGTGCTACTATCATCCTCATTTTACAGATGAGGAAATTGAGGCAGACAGAAGTCAAGTGACTCGCTAAGGGTCATGTCTGAGGCTGCATTTAGAATAAATAGTGAAGGATACATAGATAGGGTAAACTAGGTCCCATACAAAAGGTCCTTTTGGGAAGATTCGGGGCATTTAATAAATATAAAGGCTGATAGGAAGGTTTTGAGAAGGACATAAACTTTAAAGAAGGAAAGAGAGGGAGGCTGATAGGGAGGAGAGGGAGTAGATGCTATGCCATGAGAATGGATGAGCAGTCAGGATTTATGATGACAAGTCTCGGGGAGCTATTAGGGAGCTGGTGCCCAAACAATCAGAGGATAGAGAGCTGAAAAGGAACCTTAGGGAACATCTGGTCCAACCCTTTTGTTTTACAGAAAGCCTGCCTTGCCCCGCCCCCCCCCAGATGTTAGTACCCCTCCCACTCCTCACAGTGCTTTGACAGCAATCAACCAATGAAAAAGCGTTTCTTAATTGATTAGTGTGTTCTAGCTGTTATGCTAAGCACTGGGGATACAAAGAAAGACAGTCTCTGCCCTCAGTGAGCTCACAGTCTAATGGGAGAGAAAATACATAAACAACCACGTACAAAGAAGATACAGACAGGAAAAACTGGAGATAATTCATCGAGATGAATTACTGAAGATTTGTAAGAAAGCATAGGATCTCAGATTCTCCGAGCTAGACGGACTCCAGATGAGTCCAACCCAGACCTGATTAAGAACACTCTCTCCAGCATCTTGGCCGAGTGGTTGTCCAATCTTTGCTTGCTGACCCCCAGGGAGCTCACTCTCTTCCAGGAGCAGTCCATTGTGCTTTCTGAGGGACAGCTCTCATTTTTAGGAAGTTTGTGGGCAGAAAAGGAGCTTGTAAAAGTGAGGTATTATAAAATTAAATGAACTCTGTCTCTTCCACTGGCTTAACTTCAGTATCCATCAGGGACTTGCTATCAGCAGGCCTTCTACAGAGTTACAGAGGATGACCATCTCGGTGAAAATGAAGTGAGGATTTCATTGTTAAACTTCCTACTTGGAATATGGCTTCTGCTTGGGTTTTGGGAAACTCATGCTTCCTGCCTGGCAGAGGTCAGTGGGTAGAATGATGGTTCTCATCTTTGTTGACAAAATAACAATTATTATTATCACAGCTGAAAAATGACAAATGTTGGAGGGACTGGGGGAAGACAGGTACATTAATTTATTTTTTAATGGAGCTGTGAGTTAGTCCAACCATTCTGGAAAACTATTTGGAACTGTTAGGAACTGTTCATGCTCTTTACCTCTAATGCTAGGCATATACCCCGAGGAAGTCAAAGATACAAAGAAGGGTGCCACAAGTGCCAAAATATTTATAATTATATTTTTCTTTTGGCAACAGCAATAGCATCAACAAAACTAGAAACCAAATGAATGATCATCAGTGGGAATTGCTGGATAAAGTGTAGTAATGAAGTTAATGGATTATTACTGTTGTGAGAAATGGCATTTTTGAAGAATTCAGAGAAATTTGCAGAGATCTCTTTTGCAGAGCAAAGTAAATAGGATCGACAGAATAATGTCTGCAAAGGCCACAATAATATAAAGGGAAACAAGAGGGAAAGATTTGAATCCTGAGCCTGAGAATGAAACCTACCTCCCATACTGCCTATCGGTAGAGAAGTGGTGGAGCACAGGTGCAGAGGGAGGCAAACTTTGTCAGAAACATGGCCACTATGTTGGTTTATTCTATGGAAGTGGGGGGTTCTCCGTGAGAGATGACACCATTGGTCACGGTAGCAGCCAAACGTTTGTTTAAACAATAATCGTGACCATTGACATTAACGTAGGGCTCTAAGGGTTTCTGGCCCTTAATTTGCATCCTCTCATCTACTCTTTATAACAACCAGGTGAGGTAGATACTTCGGGTATACAGAATGCCCCATATTACAGACTTTGTCAGATCTGTCAAAGTCAGAGGCAGGGACAGCTAAGAAATGTCAAAGGCTGACTCGGAACCCAAGCCTTTCTGACTCCAAGTCCATCACATTAGCCTTTACAATCTGCTAAACTGAGGTAGAGGTGTGGAACTGCGTAGCCTAAAATGAGACAGAGAGAAAATGAAAAATCACCATTTATGAGTCCTTTACAATTTAATTCAATAAATATTTATTCACAGAATCATAGATTTAGAGCTAGACACAGATCCAATCCTTTTATTTCAAAGATGACGAAACTAAATTATAGAGAGGGCGATTTGCCTAGAGTAGCACAGCTAGGATTCCAACTCAGGTCTAAGTCCTACTGTGTCGGGATGCTAGAGATACAAAGAAAAACAAAACCAATCAGTCCTTGTCATTCATCAAGGATTTTACATTGTGCTAATGGTTTTTTGTTTTGTTTTGTTTTTATGCTTTTTGGTGAGGCAATTGGGGTTAAGTGACTTGCCCAGGGTCACACAGCTAGTAAGTGTCTGAGGCCAGATTTGAACTCAGGAAGATGAGTCCTCCTGACTCCAGGCCCAGCACTCTATCCACTGGGCCACCTATGGACCTATGGACCTAGCTGTCCACTGCCTGTAGCAGTTGGTAAAAAACAAAACAAACAAACAAAAAACCCCAACAATATTAACAACGACAAATTCTTGTTGAGTTGAATTTAACACCTTCAGAGTATGAAGTGCCTCCCCCACCCCCACCCCCACCCCCACCCCCTTGGGGCCTCCATTTCCTCCAATGAGGCTGGGCTAGCTAAAGCCTCAGGTCCCTTCCAGCATGAGCAGACAGTGAGACCACAGGCCTAGAGAAGTAGAGATGGCAGGGGCCCTGCCCCACTACCGCCCTGGGAAGTGAGAAGGGCAGGGATAACTGCCAAGTCAGGCATTTGGTTTGTAGAGGGAAGGGGATCAGGACCCACTCACACTGCTGCTAAATGGCAGAGCCAACACTCGAACTCAGGGCCTTCTGACACCAGGCTCCACCCTCCAAAAAAAGAGCAGGTGAGAAGATGAGCCCATTGCCCTGTCCGGACTATCCCAGGGCCTGGGGCAAAGGGATCCAAGAAATCAGCACACCTCCTGCCAGTGCCATGTGGGGTAGTAGCTCTGACTGAGCAGAGAAGGGAAAGGATGCCAAGGTGACAGTGTTTGCCACCACTGCTCCGAGCCCAGGAGCAAACAAGGGTGCAGCCCCAGAATGGCTAGGACTTCCTGCAGGAGATTTCAGGTGTCCCAATAGACTCCTGGGTCAAGATCATTGATTCAGACATAGAAGGGACGTTGCAGGTCACCTCATCCAAGACCCCATTTTACAGATGTGGAAACTGAGCTTAGTCAATAAGCATTAATTGCCTATTATGTGTCAAGCACTGAGATCAGTACAGAGGAGATAAAGAGGCAAGAGACAGTCCCTGCCACAGAGGAGCTCACCCCCTAATGATTTAGGGCGAGGAGGGATCCTGTTGTGGCTCAGTCACATCTGACTCTTTGTGACCCAGGGTGGGGTGTTCCCGGCAAAGATACTGGCTTGGTTTGCCATTTCCTTCTCCGGCGGATTAAAGCAAACAAAGGTTAAGTGACTTGCCCAGAGTCATGCAGCTAGTGAGTGTCTGATTCGTGCTGAATTTGAACTCACGTCTCCCTGACTCCAGGTCCAGCGCTTTATCCACTGAGCTGCCTTGCTGGCTCCAGAAGGGCCAGAGGTTACCTGATCCAACTCCCTATTTAACAACTGAGGTCCCAAGAAAATAAGGCATGCTGGGATCATAGATTTGAAGCTGGAAGGGCGCCTAGGGAACATCCAGTACGGTGGTCAGCAAACTCCAGCTCTGTGGCCAAGGCCCCACCCATCCCTATGGATGTTAAGTTAAGGATGGCTTTTACATTTGTAAATAAAGCTTTATTGTTTCAAAAATGTAAAAAACATGCTTAGCTCAAGGGCAATTTAAAAAAAAGTTAACTGGTCAATCTGGCCTGTGGTTTGCCAGGCGGCTAATCTGGATCTAGAGGAGGTGCCCAAGGCCCAGAGGGGTTAAGGCACATGCCCAAAATCACAGCGTTGGTAAGTACCTCCCTTAGCTGGGATTCCAGTCCTCAAACCCTGCCCTTATAGGCTTCACTCAACCCAAAAGATATGCTTAAAAACAACTGGCAGAAAACCCTAGCCCAGCCCCTCCCAGCTGGCATGAGAAAGAGAATGAAGCTGACCAGCTGGGTGGGTCATCCCTGGCAGGTGTGAGTCTCCACCCATGGCTATGTACTACACTGAGAAGTGTTTGCCCACTGACCACAGAATGTTTCCTGGGCTGTTATTGTGATACTGCAGCCTAGGAAGCGGTCCTTGGGTCCCAGATATACTCAGCAGCTCCCAGAAGTAGGAATCTGAGGCCACAGGACAGCCCCTGCACCCCTATCTCCCATGTCTGGGGGAAAGTCCGTGAAAACCAGAGCTATACGACAATGACAGGTACTGGCAATTGGCCCTTCCTTTCCCCAGAAGGGCCTCCTTATTGCCCTGGGAGAGCGTGAATGGGATGGGCAGCAGAGACACCTCACTGGCCTTTTGACTATAGACCCAATCAGAGGTAGACAGGCTTTCAGAGACTTCCATTTACAGAGAGGGAAACTGAGGCTCAGAGAAGAGCCGGGATGGGCCCAAGGTCCCACAGCTACTGTGGCAGAGCCACTGAGACCCTCCTGACCCCCAATCCCAGGGCTCTTCCTGCCACCCAGCTCCTACCACTGAAGACCCCAGGATCAGATCTCAGGGCTAGCAGACAGCTCAGACCAAACATTCCCCACAGCGGCCATCCAGCCTTTGCTTGGAGCCCTCCAGGGTGGGGCAGTTCACTACCTCCCAAGGCAGCTGTCCAGTGAGATAATATTTGTAAAGTGCTTCTCAGTGCCCATCACACAGCTGGCACTCAATAAATGCTTGTTCACTCCCTCTCTGTTAGAAACATTTCCCTGACATTGATCCTGTTTTCTTCTTTATCATTCACACCCAGCGCTCCTGATTCCACCCTGTGGGGCCAAGCAGAGCGAGGCTAAGTCTTGCCCACAAGGTCTTCCATGCTTCATTGCAAGAAAAGTGCTCTTTGCCTCAATCCTGGGTGCACTAGGAAGCTTAGATTCTCTTCCATCCCACCCCTACCCCAGGGCCATGGCCTGGGTTTCCCAGTGCTCCTTTTAGGGGGGCCATTCATTGGTCAGGAATGTGAAGACAGTTTGGTGGCCAGACTGCCCCCAGGGCACCCCAGCTAGGACTGAAGGAGAGAGAACAAGGCATCGGGCACCACCACCATAGGATAAAGGAGAGGTTGCCATGCCAGGTTGCCCTGCCCTGTCCTGGTCTAGCATTAGCCTCTCCTGCCCCATCTTCCTCCCTGCAATCACCCCTTGTTCCTGGTCACTCTTCACTGGCTGCCGCTATAAGCCGGGCTCCTACCTGGGCCCTCTCCAACCCCCAGCCTGTGGCAGGTAAAGTGGCTGCCTAGGAGGGCTCAGATTCAGACCCAAGGTCTGGGAGTGTATAGGAAGGAGCATTCAAATGCAAATGATGGTGTCAGAGTTCTAATGACATTGGACCGGCTGAGAAAGTTCCCCTTCCCACCTCCACAGGGAACACCCAGGTGGCAAGTCCGAACTTTCTCTGGCTCTTCTCAAATTTCCTTGTGTTTCTTGATCTGCGTTCATATTGTGTCTCCACGCTAGAATGGAAGTTTGATTTTATTGTCCCCATTTTACAGATGAGGAAACTGAGGCACCGAGAGGTTAAGAGACTTGCTCAAGGTTACACAACCAGTTAGTATCTGAGGCAGAATTCAGACTCGGGGATTCCTGATTCCAAATTGAGCATTCTAAATACTCATCCACCTACCTAGAGCTTTCTAGCTAGGTGCTAGGTGCTGGATTCATGACGTAGGATTCTAGAGCTGTCTTAGGTTTCATCTAGTCCAACTCCTTTATTTTGTAAAAACGTCAACTGAGGCACAGAGGGTTGAGAGACTTGCCCATCATCACACTGGCCCTAAGCACCTAGGAGATGAGCCCTTCTCCAACCCAAGGTCCATACTGACTGACAAAAAGAAAGGGGAACAGAAGCGTTATTCTGAAGGCACTGTCAACACCTCCCCATTAGAGTCATACTTCCCCTTCTCTCTGCTTCCACAGCTGCCACTCCTTCCTCCCATCCCCCAGTCACATTCTCAGCTAGACCACTGCAATAGCCTTCCAGCGTTCTCCCCTCCTCAAGCCTCTACCTACTCCAATCCACCCTCCCTTTAACTGTCAAAGTGATTTTCAAAAAGCCAGGTCTGACCATGTCACCTCTCTCTCTCCCCTACTCAATAAACTCCAGTGGCTCCCTACTACCTCCAGGATCAAATATAAAATCCTTTTTTGGGGGAGTGGGGGAAGGGAGGGGGTATAGAGAGCCCTTCACGACCATCCGACCTTTCCAGGCTCCTTATTCGTTACTCCCTTCCACAAACTCTGACCTTGTTGCTGTTCTGAGAACAGAACACTCAATCTCCGATCTCTGCGCTTCTCCTGTGGCTGCCCCTGTGCCCCCTTCTTCAAGACTCCCAGGTCATCCTCATGTAGCTGGCTATGCTCCTGTGCTCCAGCCTTTACAGTCAGGCACGGCAGTCCAGCTGACTCTGGGATGCTGGGCATCCTGGACCCTGCCCCACCACATGTTCCCTACACTTCTTCCCGTTACTCAGCCCCACTGTACTCATACTTGCCTGCCTTCTACTTCTGTCCCATGCCTATCCCATTCTTGTTGGGGGTACAGTCATCTAATAAACATCCTTGCCACCACCACCGATGACAACTGACTAATTGCTGCAGATAGATAGTAAGAACCCTGGGAGTGGAAGCAGCCCTCCAGGCCACCAGCTTCCAGACCAGTCATCATAGCCGTCACAGAGGGAAGCACACGTGCTGGACATTCCACTTTGCAACTATTTCTGCAGATGGTGAAGTTCTGCACTCTGACTACAGCCACAGCTGCTGAAGACCCGGGGCCACAACCAAGATCCTTGGCACATCAAATGCTTTCATGGGGTTTTATTGGTGAAAATGATACTAAAGAAGATGTGTCACCACCAGTCTCTGCTGCACCCTAAGGCTCATGGGACCTTTCCATCTGACTTGTAGTAGAAACCTCTTATATGTGTTCTCTCTCTGTATTAGAACGTGAGATCCTTGAAAGTAGGGGCTGTCTTGCTTTCCTGTTTGTATCTCAGCATTGGACAGTGTTTTTGTAAATTGTAAGCGCTTAATAAATGCTTCTTCCTCCCTCATTCCCTCTCTCCCTCCCTCCCTTTTTTTCCTTCCTTCCTTCTTCCTCTTCCTCCCTTTCTATTGTTCACTCACTGTAAGGATGTATCAGTTAATCACCTTAGGGCTCCACTCATCACACCTGACTTCCCAGACAAAATGCCCCATCCCTGGCTGCCATCCCCCATTAAAAGTAATTTCTTCATGAGCAGAGGCTGTTTTGTCTTTTGTATTTATACTCCCAGCACTTAGCACACAGTGCTTGGCACATAGGCTTCATCAATGCTTTTTCCTGCATTCGTTCCAGACTTAGGTCCAGTAGGACTTTCCTGGTCCCTCCAACTGCTAGAGCCCCCCCCCCCCCAGCTGCTGGAGCCTTACCCCTGGACCCCCCCACCAGATTACCTTCCTTCTATTCTATATGTACCTTGTATGTCAATGTTGTGTCTCAAATTAGCATGTGAGCTCCTTGAGGGCTGATTCTGCCTTTCCTTCTACCCCCAGCCCATACCCCCAGTGCTGGGCACATAGCAAGTACTTAGATAATGCTCTCTGATCTCTTTGATCTATGGGCTATGCTAAGTAAAGCTTATGAGCTTCCTGTGGTCTAAGCTCTGTGATGCATTAGCACTGATGAATTCTACATACACATACACACACACACACACACCACACACACACACACACCATACACACACACACACCATACACACACACACCACACATACACATACACACATGTTTCTGTATAAAAAGACCCAGTGAGAAGAGAAGTGCAGTTCTGCTCCTGAGGAGCAAAGCCCTACAGAAAGTGACCCCTCTCCCTCCATTCCAGGAACATTTCCAAGACATAGAATAAAATCAATATTTATCAAGCATCTCTTCCTCTTAGCAAGGTCCTAGGGCAAGCCCTGGGGGTACAAAGACAAAACTGAACCCCAGGCCCTGCTCTCCAGAAGCTTACTTTCTACAGGATTACAGAATCCTTCCTGTTCTTTCCTGTAGCCCCAAGTGCAGACAATTGAGGACTGGTCTTTCAAGTCAATGAGAACAGGGGTCTCTATTTACTATATTTAATATGATGATAATAATAATAATAATAATTACTATTAACTGTCACCTAGGGTTTCAAGGTGGACAAAGGACCACCTTTTTTCCTTCCTTCAACATTCTGGAAGCCCTGAATTCAAATCTGGCTTCTGATAATACTGGCTGTTTGACCAAGGGCATATCACTTAACCTCTGCTTGTCTCAGTTTTCTCATCTGAAAAATTAAGATAATAACAGCATCTAACTCCCAGGGTTGTTGTGAAGAACATATGATGTAATATTTGTAAAACTCCTGCAGATAGTAGGCACTTAATACATGTTTGTTAATCTAAATCTAAAATCTAAGTTACAGAAGAGCTGTTGATCTAGGGGTGGGGTGGGGAGAGGATTTTCACACCAGGAATTTCCCGCACTGATGAAAACAGAAGTTTGGGGTGACCCTCCTGCTCCCAAAGGCCTTTGCTTATTTCAGGACAGCAATGATTTGGAATAAAATTCCGTTCTTTTTTCAGGCTGGCAGGCTGGAAAGGCTTATTTTCCTACTTCTGTCTTCTCTCCTCCTTCAGACCCCAGCTACTTCCTTTCCCTTCCTCCTGACCCCCAATTCCCTAAGCTCTCTGGGGTACTCTCGGGGGTCTGTAATTTGATGAACATACAGTGTTACTTTTAGAAATGGGCTGAACTCCAGTTAAATATTTGCCTGTTTAATAAGCAGACTCTGGGACAGCAGTCTCCGTGGGAATGCAGAGAGATAGAGGGAATGAGAGAACGAGAGAACGAGAAAGTAAAGGCAAGGACTCCCCAGTCTATACTTAGCAGTAACCCGGTTTGAGTTGGCATTTTGATTGTAGGCCACAGAAAGTCTCACTGCTGTGATTTCATTTAAGATCATCCTGCCCTACAATTAAATAAAACTTAGCCTTCCATCCCCCTTCCTTAAGTAGCCCAGTTTGAGGTTTATCTAATAACCTATGAACTGGGAGAGGAGGAAAAAACTAATCCTCCAGTGAACTTGGACAGGGTCATTTATTTTAAAATTATTAGTATAAAAATATCCCAGGCTCTGATGTATATCAGAGGGGCCTGGGTGTCAGTGAAAGTCCCCCTTTAAGCTTCACGTTTGCCTCCCTCTGCTTGCCTCTCTCTGAGCACACATACCCATGCACTCACTCTCACGCGCACACACGCACAGACACGTTATTTTCGTTGGGCCCTTTAAGTTCCTCTGCGGTCCCCATTTTTATTTTAAGCCAGAGTAGTTCCTTTCTATCATTGGTAAATCTAAGCACAAAATAGTACGTGTGTTTATTAATAGCCCCCAGGAAAAACATCCGAAACGCCTTGCTGTCAATTTATCCGCCCGGGTTTATGGAAAGGAGTCACTTCTTGGCGTGGACTCCGCCTCCAGACTCTCGGATAGCTTGCCCAGCTCCTTTGGCCTTGAGTAGGGGTAGGAACTTTGTAAAGCTCCTTTTAGGTGTGGAGCACAGGCGAAGTTTCAGGTCTTAAAACTCTCATCAACTTGCTATTTGCGCCATCAGGAAACTGACCATCGGCACCTAACTGGTCTATGTGACACTTCACACCCCCCAAGGCACCCTGGACAGGGCTCCCTTGTCCCTAGACCCTGCCCAAGTCAGTCTGGTGGGGAAATCTGCCTCCCAAGGCATCCGGGCTCCCATCCAAAGACGAGCCAAGAGCAAAGGCAGCCCCTTCCTCCTCAGGCTCGCGCCACGGTCCAAGTGCTGACACCTTTGCCAGACTTGCCTGACAGCGACCTCTCCCCCTCGTCTCTCTCCTCCTGCCCCCGGACATCGCGTTCCCTAACTGGCTTGGACTCACCCTCTTCCGAGTTCTTCCCGTCCTTCGAAGGCAGGGTCTGGAGGTCAAAGGCATCCTTGCTCATGTCTGCAGCTCCCAGCCGGAGGGATGAGGGGCTCCAGGAGCTCGGTGCCTTCACGCAGCCTCGAGATTCACCGCGACCCTCCCCAGACACTGTCGCCCAGCCGTCCGCCCTTCGGCCAAGCAGGGAGGGTTAGAGAGGGCTGGGAGCCGCAGCGCGCCGAACTGAGCCCGGAGCCGAGCCGGCCCCTCCTCCGGAGCCCCTGGGGGTGGGTGGGCAGGAGGCGCTGCCGGTGACGCCCACTCCCTTCTTCCCGCTGCCCCTC
>NW_020951147.1:1451448-1467153 GCF_900497805.2 Vombatus ursinus
CCCCCTCCTCCTCCCCCTCCTCCTCCTCCTCCTCCTCCTCCTCCTCCTCCTGTCCCTTTCCTGGGTACCAGGCACGGCGGGGCGCACACCTGCGGATGATGCCCCGACCCCACTCCTCCCGGGCCCTCCTCCCCTCTTGCAGCGGGAGAGGCCGCTTTAAGTAATTAATGACTGGCGCGCGCCCCGAGGGTCCCGGTCTCTGGACTTCCTCTGCTCCTAACGCAAGGTGCGTGGGGTGCAGTGGGACAGCCCGAACCTCGTACGTGACGCGGCGCCCCACAGGACAAAGCAAAGCTGTGCGCTCTCGGAGGGAGCCCCTTCTCCTCCCCTGTCCCTCCTTGAGCTGCCCTTGGCCTCCCTTGGGCTTCTCAGGGTGCCCCAGCATCACTCTCTGCCCGAGTTCTAAGTTCAACTCTAGCCCCCGGGCCGCGGAACAGCATCAGGGGGAGCCCCCGGGATTGGGGTTGGGGCACGGGAGAGAAGAGCCTGGGCATGGAGGCGGGGATCGTCCCTCGGGGTCTGCAGCTTTGTAATTGGGCGTCCCTGAAGGGTAGCAACCTCGTCCTTACAACCTCTGACTTAGTCCCCTAGGACAGAGCTGGGGGACAAGTGGATAGAGCGTTGGGCCTGGAATCAGGAAGACCTGAGTTTAAATCTTACCTTGGACATTTGCCAGCTGTGTGACCTTGAGCAAGTCACTTAACCTCTATTTGCCCTGGTTTTCCTCAACTGTAAAATGAAGATAATCAGAACACCTGCCTGGAAGGGTAGTTGTGAGGATCAAATGCGCAGGCTTAGCACAGTTCCTGGAGCACGTGCTGGGCTGATAGAAAGGCTTATTCCTTTTGCTTCCCCTCCCCAGGGTGTGACAGCGGAGGGGGGGGGGGGGAGGCAGGGCAGCCTGGTTCCCGAAATTCTCCCCCAGCATGGAGGGAGCCCAGTGGAAATGGAGCTGTGGCAGCATCCCCGGCGTGGTTTTCTTTTAAGGGTGTCTGTCCTGACTGAGTGAGAGGGGAGGTTCGCTGGGCTGATTTTTGCAAGGTGCATTTACTCTGCCGGGGCCATGGGTCTCCTCAATACTTTAGCAGACAAACCTAAAGAGGAGGCCAGTGCACCCAGGTTATGTTCTAGAACAGAGAGGGAGTGCGTTTTAAGGATCAGTGTCACACAGCGATGGCTGGGGACATTTGGAGCCAGGGATCTCTACCTTAAAGGTTCCGATGGACAGTGAGAACCTTCATCTCCCCATCCTTGTGTGCAACAGGGCTCCAAGTAACAGAGTAGCCCGACTCAGAGAGGGTCACTTTTAGCTCAGGATAGGCAGGCTGATGGACGTCAAGCTCCAAGACCTCAGGGCTGACCTCACTCATCCCCTTGCTCCACTCACAGAAGCACCAGTCAGTCTGCTAGCATTTCTTAGCACCTAGAGCACTGCAGGACCCCCCAATTATTCTCCTTAAACAATCTTTTCTGGGCAGCTAGGTGGCGCAGTGGATAGAGCACTGGTGCTGAAGTCAGGAGGACCTGAGTTCAAATCCGACCTCAGACCAAACACTTGACATTTACTAGCTGTGTGACCCTGGGCAAGTCACTTAACCCCAATTGCCTAAAAACAAACAAACAAAAAAACCCAATCTTTTCCCTCTCAGTAGCATCCTCTACAAGCTGCCAGAGATGGTCCTAAAGCGCAGGTTGGAGCAGGTCACCTCTGCCCAAAAGCTCCAGGGACTCCCTCTTACTTAAAGGGCAACGCAAAGGCCTCTCCTTGACCTTCAAAGACCTTCCCCAAAAGGGTCTAGTCCATCTTCCTGACCCCTCCCTCACCGCACCTTATTGTCCTTCATGCTCACATTCTCCTCCAGTCAGCCTGCGCTGCTTGGTGGTCCTTTGACCCATCATTTCATCACCTGTCTCTGTGACCAGGCACAGACTGCTTCCCTCCCCACAACTGCAGTCTCTCCTCACCTCCACCTTGTCAAAGTCTTAGCTTCCCTCTAGGCTTCTGTCTCTTCCGGATGTCCACCTTCTCCCCGCCCCTTCCAGGTGCCAGTGCCCTGAATAACTTTGGATTTCCTCTGGATATTGCCTAGATATTTGCTTCCTTGTTTATGTGTCGTACTCTCAGTAGAAAGTAAGCCCTTTGAGGGCTGGCCATCTTCAGTTTTGTTTTCGTTTCTTTATGCCTGGTGCCCAGTGGGTACTTATTAAATGCCTTTTGGTTATTGGACTGCCTCCCCGCACAACTGAGGGGCTCCCAGGGTTGGGGCATCTGGGGCCTTTGGAGGAGTGGAGGGGTTATCCATTCCCTAGTCTCCTTAGCTTGTGAAACCAACAGTTTTAAAGAGTCTTGTGGGCCCGGTCAGGTTGGTGGCCAGAGAGAGCAAGGAACTAGTTACAATAAAAACAAAACAAAATGGGCGGGGAGGGGGGGTTGGAGAGAGGAAGCACCAATGAAGGCGCCTCCTTGTATATCCATGAGACCCAAACAAGTGACACCCCCAGATAAATATAATAAATCCGGACCCAGGACTGCCTTCCACCCAGTATCAGGCAAGGAGCTGACCTTGGGCCAAGCTTCCCAATGGACAAGAGCAGCTGATGGTGAATGCCATTCTAAAGGTCGCTGTGGCTCATCCCCAGAGGGGAGCTGGGATGTCTTTGGAAAAACCCCCACCCCCATGCTGTAGGAGGCAGAGCTCATGGAAGGACTTGGCCATCTGCAGGCAGCCCTGGACCAGGCAACTGTTGCTGAATACTGGTGCCCAAAGGCAGGAACTCCATAATCCTAGCCATCTAAGGATGGAGAACAAGACTGTGTGAACATGAAGGGAGATGCTGGAGGGGTGGAGGGAGGGGGATACACCCAATGCCTTTGAGAGCAAGCTCTATTAAAAATATAGCTTTTTAGTGAACCCTTCTGGCTCCTTGAGCCAGGCTATGCTACTGGCCTTTTCTGGATGATGTTAACTAAGAAGGATTTGGATTTAGAGCTGGAGTGGATTTGAGGTCACTGGGTCTATCATTTCACTGATTGAGAAAATTGAGGCTCAGCACCTAGCACAAAACTTAATACATGTTGTTAGGGGGCAGCTAGATGGTGCAGTGGATAGAGCTCCAACCTTGGAGTCAGGAGGACTTGAGTTCAAATCTGGCCTCAGACATTTGAGACTTACTAGCTCTGTGATGCTGGGCAAGTCACTTAACCCCCATTGCCTCACCAAAAAAAAAAAAAAAAACCCAAAAAATGAAAAAACCAAACATGCTGCTATATTAGCACAATGCTCAATAAAGACTTGCTTGACCCAAAGCCAATGATTCTGCCAATCTCATACTCCTGGTAAATGATGGGTCTTGCTTTTTTCATCCCCTTTTACACCTCACCCCATGTGCAGATCAGGACTGGACTGGTCATTTCTTTCTTTTTTTTTTTTTTGCTCATGCATAAATATTTATAGAGAAAGGCAATAATAACAAAAATTACAAAATTAAAATGTCAGCAAACATTAAGTTTTCTTTTTCTTTTTGCTCTTCATAATTTTATTTTTATTTTTAACATGTGTTTTTAAAACTTTGGGTTACAAATTTTCTCCCTTCCTCCTTCCTCACCCACCCTCATTGAAAAGGGAAGCATCTCGATACAGGTTATAGATGTGTAGTCATGCAAAACACTTCCATAGTAGTCCTGTTGTGAAAAACTAAGTATATTTCCCTTCATCCTATCCTACCCCTCATTTATTCTAGTCTCTCTTTTGACCCTGTCCCTCCTCAGAAGTGTTTGCTTTTGATTATCCCCTCCCTCAGTCTGTCTTCCCCTCTATCAACCCCCTGCTCTCTTGTACCCTTCCCCCCTTCTTTTCCTGTAGAGTAAGATAGATTTCCATACCCCGTTGTGTATGTTATTCCCTCCTTAAGTCAAATCCTATGAGAATAAGATTCACTCATTTCCTCTCACTTTCCCCCATTTCCCCTCCCCTATAAAAGTCTTTTCTTGTCTGTTTCATGTGAGATATTTTACCTCATTCTACTTCTCCCTTTCTCCTTCTCCCAGCATAATCTTCTCCCACCCCTTAATTTTATTTTCCAGATATCACCCCTTCATCTTCAACTCACCCTGTGTCCTCTGTCTGTCTATCTATCTATCTATCTATCTATCTATCTATCTATCTATCTATCTATCTATCTATCTATCTATCTATCTATCTGTCTGTCTGTCTGTCTGTCTGTCTGTCTGTCTGTCTGTCTGTCTGTCTATCTATCTATTTATCTATCTATCCAAACATATAATTTTTTCCCTCCCACTACCCTAATACTGACAAAGACTCATGAGTTACAAATATCATCTTTCCCTACAGGAATGTAAACAGTTCAACCTTAGTAAGTCTCTTATGATTTCTCTTTCCTGTTTACCTGTTCCATGTTTCACTTGAGTCTTATATTTGAAGGTCAAATTTTCTATTCAGCTCTGGTCTTTTCCACAGGAATGCTTGAAAGTCCTCTATTTCATTGAATGACCATTTTTTACCCTGAAGGATTATACTCAGTTTTGCTGGTAGGTGATTCTAGGCTGTAGTCCTAATTCCTTTGGCCTCCTGAATATCATACTCTATACCCTCCGGACCCTTAATGTAGAAGCTGCTAAATCTTGTGTTATCCTGATTGTGTTTCCACAATACTTGAACTGTTTCTTTCTGGCTGCTTGCAATATCTTCTCCTTGACCTGGAAATTCTAGAATTTGGCTACAACATTCCTAGGAGTTTTCTTTTGGGGATCTCTTTCAGGACGTGATTGATGGATTCTTTCAATTTCTATTTTGCCCTCTGGTTCTAAAATATCCAGGCAGTTTTCCTTTATAATTTCTTGAAAGATGATGTCTAGGCTCTTTTTTTTTTTGATCATGGCTTTCAGATAGTCCAATAATTTTTAAGTTCTCTCTCCTGGATCTATTTTCCAGGTCAGTTGTTTTGCAATGAGATATTTCACATTCTCTTCTATTTTTTCATTCCTTTTGATTAGTGTTACAGTGCCTTGATTTCTCAAATTGTCCATATCTTCCAATTTCTCCATTCTAATTTTTAAGGAGGTATTTTCTTCAGTAAGCTTTTGGAGTTTTTTTTTTCCATTTGGCTAATTTTGCTTTTAAGGGCATTCTTCTCCTCATCGGCTTTTTGGACCTCTTTTGCCATTTGAGTTAGGCTATTTTGTAAGGTGTTATTTTCTTCAGTATTTTTTGGGGTCTCCTTTAGCATCACTCTCAGTTTTTCCTCTACTTCTCTTACTTGCTTCTCAAAATCCTTTTTGAGCTCTTCCATGGCCTGGGACCAATTCATATTTTTCTTGGAGGCTTTGGACATAGGAGCTTTGGCTTCATTGTCTTCTTCTGGTTGTATGTTTTGATCTTCTTTGTCATCAAAGTTAGATAATATAGTCTGACTCTTGCTCATGATCCCAGCCAATTACTTGAGTTATAAACTCTTTGTTAAGGTAGGAGTCTGTTTCCAGTGTGGAGAATGTACTGTCCCAAGCTTCAGGGGTTTTGTGCAGCTGTTCTCAGAGATACTTCTAGGGACCTGTAAATTTTCAGTTCTTCCAAGGTGGCATGATCAAAGCGAGGTGTTTACTCCCTTCCTGGCCTGTGCTCTGGTCTATGAGCACTCTTTTCTGTCTTGGAACTGTGAGGAGGGTTTCCTCTCCACAGCCACTACCAGCTCCGCCACCCAGAACCATGACCCAGATCCAAGCATGGGCAAAGCAAGAGAATCCTGCAGCAGCAGAGAGATCCCTGCAATCCCCCTCTGATCAGCAACTCGAATCCCCCTCAGTCTTCAGGCCAGAAGCTCAGGAGGCAGCCACTGCCCCCACCAAGCTCGGGGACTAGAGCTGAGACTACTGGCTTCTCTCTTTCTCCACTGACACAGACTTTTCCCACTGACCTTCCAAGTTGTCTTTGGCGTTCATGGGTTGAGAAGTCTGGAAATTACCACAGCTGCCCGAGATTCAGTCCCCTGAGGTCTGCTCCAGGTTTGCTGCAGCCTGCGCGCCCACGCCAAACTGCGCTCCTCTCCCAGGCCAGTGGATATACCTTTCCAATCAACCATCCAGGCTGTCTTGGGCTGGAAATTTGTTTCGCTCTGTCTTTTTGTGAGTTCTGCTGCTTTAGAATTTGTTTAGAGCCATTTTTTTATACGTATGTGGAGTGTTTTGGGGGAGAGCTCAAGCAAGTCACTGCTTTTACTCCACCATCTTGGCTCCACCACCTCTGGACTGGTCATTTCATTGGCAGCAGGAACTCCCAGGTGAAGAAATTCTCTGCACCAGTGTAGATTGGCAGTTTCTCTGGACTTTCAAATCTTAGCCAGCTGCCTACAGCCCTGAGAGGTAAGTGACTGCCCTAGGTCACAAACCATCAATATGCATCATCGGATGGATTTAAATTGGAGTTTTCCTGTCGCTAAAGATGGTAATGTTAACGTATAGAGAGAAAGAGGCCAACTGAGAGGGATGATCTAATAAAATGAGAAATTGAGGAAACCGGGGCTCTCAAAGCCAGAGAAACGAGTGACAAAATAGAACATATTCTAGCATCCTGCTGTGTGCAAGCCCCCGCTCAAGCCTGCAGTCAGCTCACTGGAGTTCCTGCTGCCAATGAAATGACCAGTCCAGAGGTGGTGGAGCCAAGATGGCGGAGTAAAAGCAGTGACTTGCTTGAGCTCTCCCCCAAACCCCTCCAGCCCAAGACAGCCTGGATGGTTGATTGGAAGTCCTAGGATCCTCAGTGGGAGAGAGCTCAGAGGTAATTTCCTCCAAACCCCTCCCCTTGTAGGTGGGGACCTGGAGGTGCCAGCAGTTTAAGTGACTTCCACCAGGACAAAGGTAGCAAGCACCAGAGTAGGAACTGGAAAGAGTTCCCCTGACTCCAGTCCCTCCACGTCCCTTAGCTGTGGGGCAAGAAGCCCTGGCTCCATTTTCCTAAGCGTTGGCATTTTGAAGTGTGCCAGAGTCTCAAAATGCTTCTTTTTTCCATGACCAAGATTTAGCGGGCCCCTGAACATCTGCGGGAAGGAAAAAATCAATGTACTCTCTATATTTAGGGAGCATGGGCTTTTTTTTTTTGCCATCCTGATTGTTGGTGCTGGCTGTCCCGGCATCCACCAAGACAGAAATGATTCTGGGTCAAGCCTGAAGGGGCCCTGGAGAACTGACTTTATCAGAATAGCTTATCTCTGAATATGCAGGCTTCCTTTAAGTCCCAACTAAAATCCCCTCTTCTCTAGGAAGCCTTCCCCAACCTTTCAGAATACCAGTGCCTTCTCTGTGTTATTTCCTATTTATCCTGCACATAGCTTGCTTTGTCTGTATTTGTTTGCATGTTGTCTCTTCATTAGATTATAAGCTCCTTGAAGCCAAGGACTGTCTTTTGCCTTTCTTTTTTTATGCCCAGAGCTTACCCTAGCACCTGGTACCCAGTGTACTAAACATTTTATACTTAAAATTTCATATAATCCTATATGGGAGGGAGGTGCCATTATTATCACCATTTTACAGATGAGGAAACTGAGGCAAATAGGTTAGATGACTTGCCCCAGGATCACACAGCTGGCAATCATTGAATGCCTGAGGTAGGATCTGAACTCAGGTCTTCCTGACTCTAGTCTCAGTGCTCTATCTACTAGCTGCCTCTCAACTGGAAGGCACTCTAGATACTACCTCATCTAATTTACTCATTATCAGAGATCCAGGTACTCAAGGTCATCAAGGTACTAAGTAAATAAACTGCTGGAAATTCGAATTTGGTCTTTGAACTCACTTCTCTTTCACAATGAGGTCACTAGAATTTTGACCAAGAAATCACACATTTGGGAACTATTATTCTCCTTACATGGAAGACATCACCCAATCAAGAGTCTGTCCAATACAAGACAGCATTATGGGTCCTCTAACCCAGGCTCACCCGAGAAAGGGGAGAAATGGGGATGAGTATAGAGACTTCTTTTGAACTTTCTCTGTCCATGGCCAAGTTCACTGCACATAGCTTTTCCTTCTGATTTAATCCACTCTTAGAATGTGCACTGGAATTAGGAAAGAAAAGAGATAAAACCCATTTTTCTTGGAAGGGTTTGATGGCTGACATAATACATAGCAAAGCTCAGTTGTGTAAATACACAGAGAGAATTTTAGAATTCTTAGCCCTGGGACGATGAACTATAAACCGTAAAGGCTCAGAAAAAATGTAAATATGCATTTTGGCTATTTTTAACATCTATTATTTACTGTGCTGGGCCAGTGATGGTCCATTGTGTGCATCTGAACAGATTTAAAAGTGTGCATTTTTTAATATGTTCTTACTCTCGGAAATATATTAAACAGTGATTAATGAAGGTGGGTGCAGTCACAGGGAGGCTAGTTTCTTTGTCATTGTTTCCTGGGTTGCAATTATACTGAGCTCAGATGGAACCCTTCAACCATGGCCAACCTAGGCTGAGTACCAATCATAAATTTAGCTCTTTTTTTAAAAAATAAATCATTAAATATTTGGAGCTATTTTTGTAGAATTCTTTCATTTGAAAAAACTCTGGACCTGGGATTTTATTAGATTATGGAATGTCTGATATACAAACATCCTCTACTAATGGGCAACTCATGGACTTAGAAAGTTACCTGGGAGGATGAGAAGTCAAGTGACTTGTCTAAGGTCACATAGCTGGTATGTCAGAAGTGGGACTTAAACCCAGGTCTTCCTGGTCAGCTATCTATCCACTCCATCTTCTTCCCTTCCTTCTCTTCTCTCTTCTATTCTCCTTTCCTCTTCCCCTCTCCTCCTTCTCCTCTCCTCTCCCCTCTTTTCCCTTCCTCTTCTCTCTTCTCCCTACCTTTCTCTATAATATGAGATATCTCTATATAATATATATAATATGTATGCTCAGATATAAAACACACATATACATATATGTGCATGTTGTATCTGCTGTTAGAACATAAACTTCTAGAGAGAAAGGACTACTTTTTCTTTGTCTTTGAATCCCTGTCACTTAGCACAATGCCTGGGGCACAGCTGAGGCCTGGTAAATTCTCTTGGACTGTTTGATTGATAGTTAAAAGAGTGGACATTTCCCAAAGACTTTAAGGTAAAAGCTTTACCACAACTCTATGAGATAGGGGCTATCTGGGAATTACTGCCACTTTACAGATGGATGAACTGAGTCTCAGAGAGGTAAAGTGAAAGTCTATGGTCCCATGGGCAACTAGGTGGTGCAGTGGATAGAGCACTGGCCCTGGAGTCAGGAAGACTCATCTTCTGGAGTTCAAATCTGGCCTCAGACACTTACTAGCTGTGTGACCTTGGGCAAGTCACTTCACCTTGTTTGCTTTAGTTTTCTCATCTGTAAAATGAGCTGGAGAGGGAAATGGCAAACTAGTCCAGGATCTCTGCCAAGAAAACCCCAAATGAGGCCATGGGGAGTGAGACGGGACTGAACAAGAGCAGCAAATGGTGACTTAGTGAATGCCAGGAGCAGGATCTGAATCCAGATTTCCCTGATTCTGAAGTCAGCAAGAAATCTTTCTGTCTGTCTATCTATCTATCCTGTGTGTCTGTCTCTGTCTATCTATCTGTCTGTCTGTCTATCTATCCTATGTGTCTGTCTGTCTGTCTATCTATCTATCTATCCTGTGTGTCTGTCTATCTATCTGTCTGTCTGTCTGTCTGTCTATCTATCTACCTATCTGGTGTGTCTGTCTGTCTATCTATATATCCTGTGTGTCTGTCTGTCTATCTATCTATCCTGTGTGTCTGTCTGTCTATCTATCTATCTGTCTGTCTGTCTGTCTATCTATCTATCCTGTGTGTCTGTCTGTCTATCTATCTATCTGTCTGTCTGTCTGTCTGTCTGTCTCTGTCTATCTATCTGTCTGTCTGTTTGTCTATCTATCTGTCTATCTATCTACCTATCCAGTGTGTCTGTCTGTCTATCTGTCTGTCTATCTATCTATCTATCTGTCTGTCTATCTATCTATCCTGTGTGTCTGTCTGTCTATCTATCTATCCTGTGTGTCTGTCTGTTTGTCTATCTATCTATCCTGTGTGTCTGTCTGTCTGTCTATCTATCTATCTGTCTGTCTGTCTATCTATCTAATCTATCTATCTGTCTGTCTATCTATCTATCCTGTGTGTCTGTCTCTGTCTATCTATCTGTCTGTCTGTCTGTCTATCTATCTATCCTGTGTGTCTGTCTGTCTATCTATCTATCTATCCTGTGTGTCTGTCTATCTATCTATCTATCTATTTGTCTGTCTGTCTGTCTGTCTATCTATCTACCTATCTGGTGTGTCTGTCTGTCTATCTATATATCCTTTGTGTCTGTCTGTCTGTCTATCCTGTGTGTCTGTCTGTCTGTCTGTCTCTGTCTATCTATCTATCTGTCTGTCTGTTTGTCTATCTATCTATCTGTCTGTCTATCTACCTATCCAGTGTGTCTGTCTGTCTATCTGTCTGTCTGTCTGTCTGTCTGTCTGTCTATCTATCTATCTATCTATCCTGTGTGTCTATCTATCTATCTATCCTATGTGTCTGTCTGTCTATCTATCTATCTGTCTGCCTATCTATCTGTCTATCTATCCATCCATCCATCATCTATCTATCCATCTAAATATATGTATGGATATGTATGTGTGCACTATGTCTATGTGCATAGACATACACATATAAATTTATACATATATACACACATACATACATATGTCTAAACTAACATTCCTATAGCACTTACTATGTGCCAGGCACTATATTAAGCACTTTGCAATCATTATCTCATTTCATCCTCACAACAACCCCAGGAGGTAGGTGCTATCATTATCCTCATTTTACAGATGAGGAAACTGAAGTAAATAGAGATTAAATGACTTGCTCAAAGTCACAAGCCCAGAAGTGTCTGAGGCTAGTTATGAACTCAGATTTTTCAAACTCCAGGCCCAGAGCTCTATCCACTGTGCAACCCAGCTGCCTATAACTATGTATGTCAAAAATCCCAGAAACAGCAGAACCCTGCTACAGGGGCTTCACTCTTACTAGAGAATACAGTCAGTCATTAAGCAATTATTAAGTGCTTACTATGTACCACAAGCCAGGCCAAGCACAAAACCAGTCCCTGGCCTCAAGGAGCTCATATTCTAATGGGGCAACGTGAAACCAACTCTGTGCAAACAAGTTGTAAACAGGATCAATGGGAGATGATCAATGGAGGGAAAACACTAGAATGAAGAAGGAACCTGGAAAGGCTTCCTCTAGAAGGTGGGTTTTCAGCTGGGACTTGAAGGAAGCATCCATGGAAGCTGGGGAAGGCAAGCGCTCCAGACAAAACACCAGTGGGCTGGAAATGGAGGGTCGGGGGCAAGGAGCAACCAGGCCAGTGCCACGGGATCAGAGTGGCCTGTGGTAAGGTAGGAGGAGGCCAGGCTGTGAAGGGCTTTGAACGCCAAACAGAGAAGATCTTACATGTGATCCTGGAGGCAATAGGGAGGCACTGACATTTATGGAAAAGTGGAGTGACATGGTCAGATTGGTGCTTTAGGAAGGTGAATTTGACAACTGCATTGCACTGGGGAGAGGCTAGTAGGAGGCACACCAATGAGAGAGAGAGAGACAGAGAGGAAGGGAGGGAGAGAGGGAGGGGAAGAGAGAGAGACGGGGGGGAGAGAGAAGAAGAGGGGGAGAGACAGAGAAAGAGACAGAGACAGAGACAGAGAGACAGAGAGGGAGAGGGAGGGAGAGAGAGAGAGACAGAGAGAGGGAGAGACAGAGATAGAGACAGAGAGGGAGAGGGAGAGAGAGAGAAAGGGAGAGAGAGAGAGAGAGGAAGGGGGGAGAGACAGAGATAGAGACAGAGAGGGAGAGAGAGAGATAGAGACAGAGAGGGAGAGAGAGAGAAAGGGAGAGAGAGAGAGAGGAAGAGGGGGAGAGACAGAGAAAGGGAGAGAAACAGAGAAAGACAGAGACGGAGTAAGGAAGAGAGAGACAGAGAAAAAATAGAGACAGAAAGAAAAAATAAAGAGGAGAGAGATAAAGCATAAAGAGGAGGAGGAGGAGGAGAGAGAGAGAGAGAGAGAGAGAAGGGGACATATACAAGAGATGGTGTTGGAAAGGTAGAAATGATAAGACTTCCCAGTAGATTGCTTAGCTACTCTGCTATTCTGCAGGCCCAGTGCACACCACCACCACCATCATTGCTAGCATTTACATAGCATCTGCTATGTGCCTGATGTTCTAAGTGCTTTACAGATATTAGTTCATTTGATCTTCATAACCACCTTCGGAGATGGAGCATATAATAGCAAATAGCAAGGAAACCAAGGCAAACAGAGGTTCAATGACTTGTCAAAGGTCCCACAGTTAGTAATTGTTTGAGGTTGGATTCGAACTCAGGTCATCCTGACTCCAACCCCATGGCCTTGTGCCCTGTAGCACCCCCTGGCTGCCTCACACATAATCATGGGAAGCCATGCCCTTTGGCCTTGGAAACTCCGACCCTCTGACTCCCTCTTGACCTGACCACTCATAGCACAAAGGTGAAAGGATTAAATTCTCCCAGCGACTTGAGCCTCCCTTAGTTTCTTCTGTGCCTCTTCTCAACAGTCCAACACCACTCCCCCACCTCTACCCTTGCTCTGTGTCACCTTGTCTTGGTCAATTGTAGCCCCTCAGGTACCCAGAACAGCACTAGGTGCTGTGAAATCACTGGACTGCCAAGGAAGCCCGGGCTTGTGGGTGGAGTGTGCCCATGTTGGGAGAGGGGACGGAGCAGGCCTGGCTCTGGGATGGATGTCACCCCCGTGTAGCTGCCGGAGTCTGATAGAACTGAAGCCAGTGTCACCTCTGGAGAGTGCTGGGCTGGGCAAAGCAAGAGGGCAGCTGGGCTAATAAGAGGCACGTTAACCACTACTTGGGTTTGGCCAACGGATGCCTGCACAGAACAGAGCCGTGGGTGAAAACAAACTTGAACTTAGTTTAAAACAAGATTATTTATGCTTCAATAACCATTTGGGAGACTTTAATCCAGTGTCCCCAGCCTTGAGGGGTCAGCTCCCCTGAGAAGGGAACTCCAATTTGAAAGAGCTGGTGGGAAGAGAAGATTTGGCTTTCTGTGAAGTGTTGAATCATCCAGTGGGGGCTGTGTTTTTGTTGGGACACAGTGGGTTGTATGGACATGTGTGCAGAGCCAAGAGTCCCCACTGAGTTCTAAAAGTCCAGAAAAAATCGTAAATTCTAAATTGTATCTGTTCGGCTCCATAAAATCCCATGGGAATGCTAAAAAACAAACAAACAAAAAACCTACAAAGTTTACAAAATGCTTTACTCACAATCTTTGTAAAGGAGGAAGCTTTTGTACTATTAACTACATTTCACCAACAGGGAAACTGAGGCATACCAAGGTCATGTGACTTGCTCAAAGTAGTAAGTCCAGGAGCAGACTTTGAGGGCAGGTCTCCTGACTCCAGCCAGGGACCCTTTCCATGGCATGGGACTCTTTCTTTTCAACTGAGGAAAGTCATAGCTCTGTGACTGTTCCATGGGCAGCTGGCGAGGAGGGGCAGCTGAGTAAGGTGATGGGCCATCTATAATGAAATGCAGAGTGCAGGTTTCTAAAGCAGATCTCTGCAACCTGGGGACCTGAGTGGGCTATAGGAGTGCCAGCCTCCTTGGCAGCAAGACTGGAGGGAGGTTGGAGCTGAGGCTATTTTGCAGCTACCCAGAGTCCAGCAATTGCAAACCTGGTCTTCTTTTTCCAGTGTAGCTCAGGGCATATAGATTCTATCAAAAGCAACAGGGACCGTATCCATCAAAACCCAGGATTCTACATACATTCAGACCTGGGAGACCTGGCATTAACACTGATGGATCTCAGAAAGCTTAATTTCCAAAGACAGTCATAGAGACACAGAAAACAAGTATTTATCATGAGATTTAGGGCTGGAAGGGACATACAATTTCACCTTGTCCAACGACCTCATAGGTCCTTATAGATAAGGAAACTGAGACTCAGAGAAGGGAAGAGATTTAATCAAGGTCCCACGGCCAATAAGGAGGAGAGCTGAGGTATGTTTGTCTACTCTGTGTATTAAGTAATTTCCCTGAAACATAGTACCTGAATTCCAAGTCATTCTAGGATTTGTTTAAAATGATGGCTCCAAGAAAAGGCCAAAGGGAATTAACATCCTTAGATTAGAATCTTCCAGTTCCATCTGACCTCAGACTGACTGCCTAGTCACCATCCAGAGGCTTACAGATATTGCCTATGTGGGAGCTGTTGGGGTTTTTTTCTTTAAAGAATTGCCCCCAATCTAATTAATAATGCACATATTTAAACTGGGGATTGTACTGAATCACTGAAAACACATCCTGTTCTTTATAGTAAATAGTGTCTGTGCCAAAGTCATTGGCCATAAAAGATATGGAGACTGGAAAAATACACAGAAGTTTTTAAAAGTCATTAGAGATGTGAGATTTCTAGAGTTCAAGCATGTCCAATTTAAAAAAAAAAGGATCTTTAAAAATGAAGGGAAGAGAAGGAAAGGAAAAGGAGAAATGCCTGTCTGACATTAAAAAGAAGAAATAAAAAGGACTAAGATGAAATGAGCTTTTTATTCCAAATTTTTTCAGCAAAGTCTGCTTTTCTGGAAGAATCGCCCCAGTCCAGACTTAGTATTTTGTTTTGCCTTTTTTTTTTTTAAGATCAAAGAAAGCCGAGAAGGTTGAATGCAGGCACCCAGTAAAAGCCAGTTTTTCCTTCCCCAGATGTCCAGAGCGGCATTGGTCTGAGCCCCTTACCCACGCATAGGTTTGGAGTTTCTCCTGGTGCTTTTAGCAGATAAAAGCCCAGGAGCAGGGATGATCCCTGGAATGAATGTCCCCTTCCAACAAAGGGATGACTGGGGAGAGGGAGGGCATTTTCAAAGTTCATTTTCCACAGAAGGAAAGAGACTTTTAGTCCACTGCTGTCCCCTTCTCCCCAAGAGACTCAGGGTGTGCTTTCCCAGGGATCTAACGTCACACCATGGCCTGGTACCCAGGGCCTCAAGTGGCCAGAACCAGTCAGGGCCGGGCCGTTCCAGAGATTCATTGATTTCATTTGGAAATTCTCAAGGCTTTTCTTCTCTGCCTCTGGCAGGAATTCCCCTCGAAACCAGCTTCAATCAGATATTCAGATGACCGCCCCCCCCAGACGCTCAAGGGAGAAGCTGTCTTGTTAGCTCTTTTCCCCCAGCCCCATTTTATTCGGCCAGGGTGTGGGGGCCTCAAGAGCATGCCCGGAAAGGGAAGAATAGAAAACAAAAGCTGGATACACAAAGAGCCATCTGAGCGCCTTTCCAGGACCCTGAGCTGACTGCCGCTGGGCTCTTGGAGGTGGTGGGAGGACAGGGCTGAGAGCAGATGTGATGAACAGCCCGCTAGGGCCGGACGTGGGAGCCGGGAATTAGCTGCTCCCCTGGGCTGCAGCTTGTTTTCCCTTTAAAGAGAAAATCCCTTCCCAAGAGTGTTTGATGGAGACCTTCAACATGTAATTTTTCATATCTTATAGGCACGCTAAAGAACAGAGAAAGAAAAGAAATATTTTGAATTCTAAGGGATTCTATATCTTTCCCCCTTTTCTCCTCCCTTTTTTGTCGTCTCTCTCTCTCTCTCTCTCTCTCTCTCTCTCTCTCTCTCTCTCTCT
>NW_020951147.1:1467163-1487007 GCF_900497805.2 Vombatus ursinus
CTCTCTCTCTCTCTCTCTCTCTCTCTCTCTCTCTCTCTCTCTCTCTCATCTGTCTGTCTCTCCTCTTGCCTCTGCTCCCCTTTACAACAGCATCCAACACAATAGTAAGGCATTTATTAAGCACTTACTGTATGCCAAGCTCTACAGATAGAAACATTCTATCTTGCCCTCTCAAGAAACTCACATTTTGTTGGTGGGGGAACACGATGCATAAAGTAAGGGTCGTGGTTGTGTCTGTTTGTGGCAGACAAAACGCCTGGAGTAAGTAGACTGGGAAAGTAGCAGGGTGGACGACAAGGTCCTGAAGACCTCAGGGAGGGAGCAATCGTGGGGCAGCTAGTCCCCTATTAAGTAAATGAGTAGATCCCAGGGTCAGAGTGGAGTGGGGCTTGGGAGTGTGGCCAGCAGAGATACCAGTGCAGGAGTCAGCATCTGGCTCTCTGGGCTCAGTAGAACTAAGCAATGGGACAGTAAGGGCTTCAACTGACCGCTCCCTGCAAGCGGCAGGTAGGTGGGACTAGTCTTCTCCTACTCAATGGTGGACTGAGGCAAGGGAGAGTCTTGGGTCCCTTCTGTGGAAGGCAGCGGAGGGGCCTGGTCAGTCACCAAGTCAATCAAAAATCTTTAAGTACCTACTACTCATCTAGCACTGCGCTAAACTGCTGGACTTACAAAGAAAGTCCCGTCCAATAAGGAGCTCACAATCTAAGTGCTGAGACAACATGCAAACATCTGTGTACTAACAAGTGTTATTCTGGATAAATTGGAGAGAACAAAGAGAAAACAATAGAATTAAAGGGCAACCGGGAAAAGCTTCCTGTAAAAAGTGGAAGCCAGGAGGCAGAGAGGAGGAGGGAGGCTTTCCGGGCTGGGGGCACAATGCCCAGAGAGGGGAGATGGACTGCTGAGTTAGAGGGACAGCAAAGAAGCCAGTGGGGTTGGATCAAAGAGTCTGTGGGCCCAGGGTGAGGCGAGTTAGTGTTGTCAGAAGACTGGAAAGGTGGGGTGAGGTCAAACACAGGATTTTCTATTTGATTCTGGAGGTGATAGGGTACTGCTAGAGTTTATTGAATAGAGAAAACCACTATGCTTTAGGAAAACCACTTTGCCTGCTAAGTACAGGATGACCCAGAGGGAGGGTGATGCCCCGACAGCTATTGCAATAGTCTGGGTATGAGGTGCGTGCGGAGGGTCGGCACCAGGGAGGGGTCAGTGGCTGAAGAATCAGCTCCTGGGGCTGATTGCCCCAAGATGGTGATGGTGACCAAGGTTCTTTGAGAAGAATGTATCATAAAACCCAGACCTAAGAATGAGATGTTCATGCCTCACCTGCACAAACTTTGGTGGTTCTGCTCAGTAACCATAAACACAAACACTAAAGGTGTCCCCTTAAACACAACCAGAGAGGCTACTGGGAAGGGTGGAGATGGGCCAGGGAAGAGTGGGGCTAGGGTGTGGCTGCCGGCCAGACATATCTTCGCTTCTTATTTTAAACCATTATTCTAGCTAACAAGCTAAGCTCAGGTGCTTCTACTTTGCTGAAAGAGTGTAACAAGTACAGTCAGTGCCACGTAAATTTCTGCATCCTGGAACATAGCTCTGATCACCCCACCCTCATTAATGCAAGAGCTTTGATATTTCCAAACACCCTCCCCTCCTCCCCCCCACACGTACACTCCAAATCAGGTCCCAAGGCAAAGTAAGCTCGGTTAAAACTGCCTTCACTGCACTTATCGATTAACTCTTTTGCTGATTAAAAAGGACAAAGATTGAACTCTTGGTTTTTTGCTTCTAAAGATGACTGAACACAGTAAATTGTGTGTGTGTGTCTCAAAGAGAAAGGGAAAAAAATAAAACACAGTCCCATGAAGACAAAGTATGAGAAAATCTGTGTTCAGTTTTAAAGGTTCATGAGGATAAGGCAAGTCCAACCCTGGTTGTTCCAGAATGGACAGACTGGAGACATCGCTACTGGGTAGCACACAGGGATTGGACACTGACCGAGCCTCCTCCCTTTATTCCTGCTCCTACCCCTTGAATTTCCATCTGGTAGACTCAGGAAAGAAGAAACTCGTCGAATCCTAGGATCATGTGCTGGGAGGACCTTAGACCACCTTAGTCCAACAGATGAAGAAATCGAGAGTGTAAGTGACAACTATAACATAACTGCTCTCAAAGTCCAAACATTGTCCATGCCATGGACAAGTTGTTTGTTGGTTCTGTCACATCGGGGTTTGCTTTGGCATCTGGTTTGGATCAGATGACCGGTGAGGTCCCTTCCAAATGTCATGTTCTATAATTCAGTCACTGATGGTAGGGGGAAGGGAGAAGACATGGAAAATCGAGGGAATGCCAGTCCATACAATTGAGCCTCTCTATACCCTGAGACTGCCACCCCACACAGGAGCCCTAAAATGCTGACCCAGTAGGGGTCTGATGATACTCACAATTGGGTCAATATGAACTGCTTCTCTGAAGCTGAGCAATAGACAGGGTGGTGGCATAGGTGTGGTTACAGGTTGGCCCTACTGGAAATCGCCACGATGAAGGGGGGAAAGGAGGAAGGGAATAAGCATTTATCAAGTACCTATTATGTGCTTTTTACAAACTCATACGGTGATGAGGAGCTTGACAAAGAGTGCAGAGCAATGAGTGGTGTTCCATTGTGTTCCAATATAGGAAGAGACATAATAACCAATCAGAAGTGCCAATACCTCATCTGCTGGAAATTCTTCAGTAAGGAGACTGCTGAGAACTCAAGTAGGCAAGCTGGGTGTGCAGATAAAACGGAAAGAGGCAGGAAGGTGTCGTCATGTACCAGGGCTGTATCAGAGCAAGAGGATGCGGATTATACCCTTTCTAGACATGGTCCTCAAATGGTTTTTTTTGTTAATGGCATCCTTACCTCCAAATTAAACAACCACATACTGAAGATAAATCCAACAACCACCCTAAGGAATAACTTAATTCCCAAACCTAGGTTAAATAAAATAAGAGCAGGAATCCAGGTGTTAATTAAATCTAAAGTGGAAAAAATTGAAGACCTTGAAGACTTTGAAAATCTACATATAGCACAAACTCTCAAAGTGCCACCTAATAATGAAATGGATGTTAAAAAATAATGCTGATGTCTTGAATAATTTTGAAGAGGAGGCTCAGAGATAATTTATAAATTAATGAGAGAGACATTGCTTTTTTTTTGTAATTAATGAAGAAATATATAAACATACTCTTGTATTACCTTTGAGCCCAGGATAATGAGAATAAATATGGTAATGGGCTGAGGGATAATCACCTTTCCTAGGCTACACATAAAGAGATTGAACCTCAGTTTCCTCATCTGTAAAATGGGGATAAAAATAACACCAAACTCCCGAGATTATTATGAGGAGCACATGAAATAATGTTTGTAAAGTGTTTATTACAGTGCCTGGCACAATGTAAATGCTTAACAATTTCTTTCTTTCTTTCATTCATTCATCCCTTTATTCATAACATGCTGGATTACTCAGAAAAGTAATTATCTATTTCTACCCCTATCTATTTTATGAGAACCAGGCCACTTTCAGAACCCCTGTCTGGGTTGTACCGGATGGCTTCCAGCTGTGAAAGCCTATGTTCTGAGGGTCTGAACAACTCTGAAAAACTGTCTGTGGTTTGGTTCAGGCTTCTACATAGTACCCCTATCTCAATCCCTTCTACACTACTTTGCAAGCATTCTCTCTATTATACTTTAAACTTCTTTTAAGGAAAGACAATCCATATGGTTGATTTATTTACATTTTATCTCATCAAGATTTTGTATTCTAAGACTTGTTTGATGTCCAAAAATTCTGGGAATTGTTTTTAATGACTTTTAATTGGTAAAATGGTAATGTTTGCACAAACATACAGAATTTAGGGCAAGGAGAGACCTTAAAGGTTGTCTAGCTTAATTCATTAATGAGAAAACAGAGGCTCACAACAGTGAAGTGATATGCCCAACAAGTTAATGACAGGACATGGGCTAGAAGCTGATACCAAGATCCAACAAAGTTTTTATAGGCTAGAACTTTGGAATGGATTTAACAAAAAGAAATTTAACAGAGATAAATGTAAAGTTCTTATCTTAGGATTTGAAGAGCCATTTACCAAAATCCAAGATGGGAGAGGCAGGACAAGAAAATAGTTCATCTGAAAAAAGTTCCTGGAGTTTAAGAGGATTGCAAGTTAGCTGTACATCAACTAGGAGGTGCAGCAGCTAAGACAGCTCTTGCAAACTTGGACAGTAATAAGAGGGTCCTTAAGAGTTAGCTAATCAATGTTTGCTAAATGAGGGACTGAGTTTTGCTCTGGGAACCTTTGGCTGTCCTCTGATAGGTACAAACTGGCCTGTTCTCCCCACCCCTGAGCCTCTCCTCCATCACCCTGTGTCTTCCTGTCACACTCCGAGTAATTGATTTGGTGATGGATGGCTTCTGCAGGGCTCTTGAGTGACACTCATGCTCTGTAACAACCTCCACCCAGGGAGTATAAGGATAATCTCTGGGGACAGCAAGGAGTTTCCGGACACCAGATCTGGGTTTTCTCCAGGCCATTTCAGGTGATCTTCTCTGATTTTTAATTTAGCCTGTATCTATAACTTGATTCTACCTAGCTGTTTGCATGTTACCTCTCCCATTGGACAGTAAGCTCCTTGAGGATAGAGACTGTCTTTGGCCTTTCTCTGTATTCCTAGGGCTTAGCACAGTGCTTGGCACATACTATGTGCTTAATAATGTTTACTGACTGGCTGACATTTCCCAGAAGAGGAACTTGGTTGTATTGCACACCTCCCATTGACACAGCCTGTCTGAAGCCAAGGCCTGGCTTTGGGGAGGTCCAGGCCAATGGAACTCTAAAGGGCTCAACCTGGCCCAACCCGAGGGTATGGGAGCTCTCGCTTATTGGGTCCCTTTAATTCTGAACCACGAGTGGTGGGCATGGCTGTGCTCCATCACCCGAGTTCTTACTGTGGCTGCCTTTAAAAGCTAATGAAATGTTGCATTAATCTTTCATTAAAGGGCTCCCAGCAGCATTTTAGAATCACGTCTATCAAGGAAGCAGTGGGCAGGGTGGGAACAACTCTGCCATGTGAGTCAAGGCCGTGGGTTCTTGTCCTAGCTCTGTTGGGAGCTTGTGGCATGACCTTGAACAAGTCCCACAGATTGACTGAATGTCTGGCATGGAGGGGACACCAAAGTCCAACTGACCCTGAGGGAGAAGCCGTTTTATAAATCCAAGTTGGAGCTATCCAACCTTGGCCCGAACTTTCCATTCCCCTTAGGGATGGCTCAGATTAGTAAGGACCTCCAGCCTAAATCTGCCTCTTTGCAATGTCCCCTTTTTGAGGCCTAGCAGAGACAATGTAACCCTGCTTCCAAACATCAGCCTTTCAAACACTTGAAGACAGATGTATCTCCACTGTCCTCAGTCTTTCAATCTCTTTGATTATCATCAGGCACAAATTGATTTGATTTGATTTGATTCTCTCCAGGCCCTCCCCCACCTGGGTTACCTCTGCCTGGATGCTCTATCACTGTCTTTCCCAAGTTGTGGAGCCCAGAACTGAACTTTGTGCTTGTGACAGGTCTGGTCAGCACAGACAGGAGACTGGCACCCCCCTATCTGCCAGGTGGTCCCTCTTTCAAAGTAGCCCACAATTCAATGATCTTCTTTTGCTGCCATGTCACCCTGGTGACTCACTCTGAGTTTGAGCTTGAGTAGAATTCCCATCCATTTCTCAGGTGAACCTATAACTGCTCACGGCCACCTCATTTTGTAGTTGTGAGATTGATGTTTTGAACTCAAGTAAAGACTTTACATTTATTCGCCGGCATTTCCTGCCAAGATCTTTTTGGTTCTTGACTCTGTGGTCCAACTGGCCAGGCAACCCTCCCAGCTTGGTGTCGTCAGCAGATTTGATGAGTATGATACTTGGGGCTTCATCCAAGCTTTATAACTATGAAGACAAGGAGAAGAAATCAGGATGGTCTCTAAGGGCCCTCTGGCTCTGAAGGTCCATGGTTTTAGGAAGTCCTCTATAAGTGTAGAATTGGTATTATTGTGGCCAGCCGGCAGAAGAGACATTTGGAGATGAAGGGCATTCCCAGAGCAACTCACCTCCCAGCTGAGACAAATGGCTTGTTTAGTGTGGGGATCCCCAACACTAGGGGCAAAGGCTGTGATACCAATGATGATGTGGAAAAGTAGCATGTTGCTGTGGGAGGGACGATGGATTTGGGGCCAGAAGACGTGCTCCATACCATGGACCTAGAAGGCAGGGTCTTGTGTTTGAACTCAGGGAGACAGGGGTTCAAACCCCACCTCTGGCACTAGCTGAGTGACCAAGGGGCAGTCATTTTAGCTTTCTGAGCCTCAGTGTCCTCATCTGTAAAATGGGGATAAGAGTGTCCTGAGGCTGAATCTCACAGGACTTTGCAGAGGCTCCAATGAGAGGATGCCTGCGTGGTGCTTTAAGGCAAGCCCTGAAGTGCTGGGCACCTGTCCGTGGTGATTATTACAAGAGAGCTTTGAGCTTTGTTCATGGATGAGGAGACCATGTACAGAAGTAGCTATCCTTGACACACTGTTTCACATTTTGCAGAGTGCTCTGGAGCTCCCGAGCCTGAGCCTCAAAGACGGGTTTGTCTTGAAGGCAGCCTGATTTCTGAGTGTGCTCTTGTGGGCCTCACGCTTTCCTGAAATCCTTCCCATCTCCTCAGTTCCCACACTCCTTTGTCCCTCAGCTTCCCCCGGTACTGTCCTCCACACCTACCCCAAGGTGGTCTGTGGTTCCCGCGCTCTCAATCCGTTGAATCTGGAAGCCTGAGGGGAGGCTGAGGGAGGGCTGTGGGCTGGGACAGGATGTCAGATCCGGGATGGATCGGCACTGGCATTCGGCAAGGCTGGAGCTGGTCACTACAGGCCTATCTCGGCAGTATCTTCTGGCTCAATCTGCATCCGCTCCCAGCCCCAACCTCCTCCTGCCTCCTCACTGGGAGCATCTCCCATCATTTCTGAGGGGACATCGTGGCCCCAGGCTCTTCCTCTCTCTGCGCCTCAGCTTTTCTATTGCTCCTCTCTAGACCCTTTGAATGATATGGGTGATATGGTTTTAGCACTGCTGCTGGCTCTGGAATCCAAAGACCTCAGCTCAGATCCCATCTCTGCCCCTTATAATCTGTGTGACTTCACTGCTCTGGGTCTCAGGTCCCTCTTCTGTAGAATGAGAGTGTTGGTCCCTTCCAATAAGGGTCTGGGAAGCCTTTAAACACAAAATGTCCTGGCTTCCTTTAGAGTGGGCAGCCAAGGCCCATATTGTCCCTCAGGCCCACAGGAAATTGTGCAGGGGAGATCCCTCTGATCATCCCTCAGAGATGATGGCAAAAAAGGGTTCTGAAAAAATGGGTCATGCTGGAAACCCCATTTCAGCACTCAAAAAAGCCAGGTTTTTGTCCAACACTTACCCTATGGTCCTGTAGGACTGACCTCTGGCAGCTGACAAGCTGGACAGGGCTGATTTATCAGTTTGTCTGGTCCAAAGAGACCTTGGGCCAGGGAAAAGCACCGAGGACATGTGTTGGGGGAGGGGAAGGAGGATGGGCAAGAAAAAAGACAACATCAGACGAGGAAGGTTGCCTTTGCTCCCAGCCTGCCCCTTGAGTCTACCTGGGGTCACCAAAGTTTCACCATTAGGGAGCCATTCCTTTGGATTCCAGATACTGCTCTGCTGTGCCAAACTCTTTGAAAACACCTGGGGAGGGGTAGTTGGCAATAACCACCATAGTGATCCTTCCCTAGGTCTGTGTTATCTCCAGGGCAGCCCCCCCCCAGTATAAAAAGCATAAAAGCAGGAGTCAGAAGATCTTTGGAGAAGGCAGTGAAGTAACAGTGGGCAGTACAGTGCAGAGTGCTGGCTTTGGCACCAGAAGCCTCACCTGGAATCCTGGCTCTGCCACTGCCACAACCCCTCTGAGCCTCAGTTTCCTCATCTGAAAAATGAGGGGGTTGGACCAGATGGTGTTCGATGTCTCTTCTGGGTCTGCATCTCTGCTTCATTGAGGTGGATTTCTAGCCATTCATGCCTTACCTTACCAGGCCACTTTCCCCTTTACTTTGTGTCTTTTCACACACATATTACTATTTACATCATCATGTGAGTAATAGCAATAATACTATAAGGAACAGAGATTATGGCCCCAGGATGTTGTAAATAAGTTTTGACAGTCACTCTGGATGAAACATCCAGTCACTCACAAGCGCCTACTATGTGCTGGTAATACAAAGAATCAATAAAGGCTAAGAGGGCTCCTGCCCTCTAGGAGCTTACATTCTACAGGGTGGACAACGTGCAAAGAACTAAATCCATACAAGATCCACACAAATGAGATACAAAGTAACCTAAGGGGGGAAGCTCCAGCAGTTTGGGGGCCTGGGGAAAGCTTCCTGTGGAAGGGATTGAAGCTGAGTCTTGAAGGAAGTCTCGGTTTCTAAGAGGAAGAGGTGAGGAGCGAGGGCATTCCAGGCATGTGGCACAGCCAGGAGGCACGAGATGGAAGGACCAGTGCAGCTGGACTGGAGAGTGCATTGATGGGAGCTAGAAAAAGGGGAGGGAGCCGAGGCTTTTAATGCCAACCAGAGGAGGTCACTCAATTTGAACCTGGAGGTGATGGGGAGACACCATTCACCATTAGGATTTATTGAGCAAGGAGGGCAAGGTGGGGAGGAGACATGGTTAGACCTATGTCTTAGGAAAATTGCCTTAGCATCTGACTGAAGGATGGACTGGAACAGGGAGGGAATGGAGCCAGGGAGCCCAACCAGGAGGTCATTTCAATACTCCAGGGGAGACATTGTAGCTAAAACTTTCTGTGGCCAAGCAGGTGGCCAGCTTCTCACTGGTCCTTAGAAGCCAGGCAAAGCCTCATGGCAGGGTCTCAGCCCAAGCCCTTTCTGGCTCGTTCTGATCTGGCAGAGACTTCCAGAAGCCAGGGTCACCCTCCCTCAATGATGAGGCAACGGAGAGCATGGAACCGTTCAGATTTCCTGACCTTTGACCACTAACATACACCTAATACCTTAATGTTTACAAAGTGTGTTATTCACAGAGAGAAAATGGAGGCACAAAGGTGGAAGGTAGGCATGAGTTCTTGAGCAGTAAGTCAGCTCATTTGATTAGAATATACAATGTAGAGGGTGTGTTGGGCATCATCACGAAAGGGGCATGGAAGGGGAGGCCGGAGCAGAAGGTCAAGGTCTTTGAATGCCAGGATGAAGATTTTGTATTTTATACAGGAGCCGTGGGGAGCTTGTGAAGTTTCTCAATCAGGAGAGTGACATGGTCAGACCTTTGCTTTAGGATGACTATTTTGGTAGCTTTTGGGGGATGGGTTTAGAAAAGGGAGAAACTGGAGGTGGGGTGACCAAAGAAAAACTATCACAGTAGTAATGGGTGAGATAGAATTCAATTCAATTCAATACACATGTATTAAGTGCCTACTAATTGCCAGGCACTGTGCTAAGTGCTAGGTGCTGGGGATATAAAAAGAGGCAAAAGACAGTCCCTGCCCTCAAGGAGCTTACAACCCAATGGGGAAGACAACAAAACAAATGATATATGAGACAAATAGCACATAATTCACAGAGGAAGGAACTAGGATCCAGAGGGGACAAGCACCTGGACTCAGGTAGCAGGTGTGACTGGAAGGGGGGGTGGGTGTGACAGACCTGCTGGAAGGAGATTTGACAAGACTTGGCAACTGCTTCCATAGAGGGTGGGAGGGAGAGGGGAGAGGGGAGGACTCTGAGCGGGTGAAGCAGATGAAGGACAGCTGCATCCTTCCCCTGGAAGAGAGACAGGATGGCGGGGTCCTCAGTCAAGTCACCAAGCATTTTTAAGCACTTCCTCTATACCAGGCACTGAATACAAATATGAAAGTGAGGTGGTGCCTGTCCTCAAGATGCTCCCTGGAGGGGTACCACCACCCTTAAAAGGTGTGGGAGCGTGATGATGACATCCAGAGAATGAGGCATGGCTGGTCGGGCCCTTCCTCAAAATAGAGGTTCCAGGAGGACCTCAGCAAAGAAGGACGAAGGTAATTGGGACGAGAGATAGGTTTGGAATCCTGCATCCCAGTGTGAAGAGTTGATAGCAGATCGAAGGATGTCTGCTCTTCTTACCCTAGTGTGAATTAATTTATTGGGTACTTTCTTCCCTGACAGCTAGAATCAGAGAAAAGAAGTTTTGCCTTAGCAGGGAGGGAAAGGGAGAAATACTTCATTTCAGAATCTGTGACTCAGTAAGTCCTTTGGGTTGCAGGACCTGGTACCTGACACCTAGATATTTCAAAAATGCTTATTGCTGGAGTGATTGAGTCAGACTATGACATAATTAGCCCCTAATTTTCCTGTTTGGGGAAGCTAGGTGGTGCAGTGGAATCAGGAAGGCTCAGAATCAGGAAAACTCATCTTTGTGAGTTTAAATCCAGCCTCAGACACTTAGTAGCAATGGAACCTGGGAAAGTCACTTAACCTTGTTTGCCTCAGTTTCCTCATCTGTAAAACGAGCTGGAGAAGGAAATGACAAACCACTCCAGTGTTTCTGCCAAGAAAACCCTAAATCATGAAGAGTTAGACACGGTTGAATGACACAACAATTTTCCTGTTTCCCCCATTTCTAAGCAACTAGAGACACGCTTACTGCGATAAAGATCACGTTGGCTAATCAGGATGGGGAGGGATCTGGAGACCAAGCCACAGGGAATTTGTCCCAGGAACCAGGTATGTCTCGTGGGCACCATTTAGAGGGGACACGAGCTGTTGTCAAGTACTTGAAGAACCGTCTTTTGCTCAGTTTCTCCCCAGGGCAGAACTAGGAGTAAACAGGGGAGGGGAGCTGAATTGCTGAGGGGCAGATTCAGGCAGGATGTAAGGAAAGACATCCTTCCAAGAAGCACTGTCTGCCTCGACAGGTAGTGAGCTCCCCTCCCTAGAGCTCGGATGACCCTTTGCTGGGGATGTTGTTGGGGGGATTCATGGTCAGGCAGGAGTTGCACCGGTGCCTCTGAGGTTCCTTCCCAGCTTGGAACTGGTGATTCCTTAATCTCCTTTCCCTTCACTGGCCTCAGTTACAGGGCAGGTTTCAGATTCTGCTGACTCCCCAGAAGCCACCTCCTTTGGACCCAAGTCTAAGGACGCCCCCCTCAAACCACACACATGAGCGGCACTGCCAGATCAGACTGAGACATTGGCTCTGAACACACTGGTCTAAAGACTTTTATCAAATTCTTCCTCTTTAGTTTCATATTTGGCATAAAAACTATGCACACTGAGTTGGGTCTATGTGGAATCGAACCCGGAGATGTCCCCTCTTAATGGCGCAGCCTGTGCTTACTTGGGAGCAGAGGTTTCAGTGTGGTCTGCTGGGCAATGTCCTCCTGGGATGGTGGTGGCGTCTCCTTCATCCTGGGCTCGAGCTGCAGGCGACTCTGGGTACCTCTGGATACCAGAGCCAGCCGGTTCTTGGCCACAGGAGGAAGCCAAGGGGCTGATGTTCCTTCCCAAGCTGCCTCCTCTGTGTGAAGACTCCGAGGACTTGGAAAGCCACCCCCGGGGCCCCAAGCAGCAGGCTGAGTGGCTTTCATGGAAGCCAGGCTAATCTTTCAGCCTCACAAAGTTTGCCCATGAATCATTTGATCAAACAGGGTGCTGGAATCCACGATAACAGTGTTTGCCCTCAACATTCCACCAACGATGACATTTCTGGCTCTTTTTCCAAAATTAGGACAAACACCAGGAGGGAAAACTGACTCTTAGTGCCAGACTCTGAGTCATGGGCTCTGCCAGCAGCAAGGGGGCCAGGAGACCATCCTGTCCATGATGGGGGCTTGGAGCCCACAGAGTGGAAGCGACCTTGCAAGGCCACATACAGCTGTGGATGAGCTGAAATGAGAGTTTGGGTCTCTGACCGTCAAGCCTGGTCCTTACCCCTTCCCCTCCCAATCCACACCCCCACACACACCAGCAGAACGAGAGGGAGGGGAACATAGTGGATGCAGAGCCAGCAAGATTTGGGCGCAAGCCTTGACTTTGATCTAGTTGTGTGACCCTGAGCAAGTCATTAACCTGAGGCCCCTCTCTAATACGTGAAGGTGCCGCTCCGCTGTCAGAGGGAGTCCCTCTTCTGGGAGTTTCTATATCAATGAAATTCTGGGTCCAGTCCCCGTCCTTCAACACTGTAGAGCCAGAGGATTGGCCACATCTTCACAGAATCTGAGCCAGAAGGAAGCTCCAGGGCCATTTGATCCACCCCAGAGCTGACCAGCACAGCCTCTGCATGAAGACCTCCAGTGATGGAGAAGTCATGCCCTCCCGAGGCAGCAGCCCATTCATCCCTCTGGGAGACAGCTTGGGGATCATCAGGAAGGGCTTTCTCCCTTAGGAAACTGGTCTTCCTTCACCCCTCATCACTGTGGTTCTTCCCTCTGGGGCCATCTTCCAGTCATTCCAATGCCTGAAGGTGGGGACTAGGAGGTCCCCACCTTTCCTATTCCACCCTCACCCTCAAGTCTGCTCTGATCCGTGCTAAATATTCCCAGTTCCTTCCAACATTTCATGGCCTAGTAGCCAGGACCCTTGCCATTGCAGTATAGCTAGGGTCTGGGGAGCAAGTTAGTCGATGCTGTTTAGTTATAGAGAACTGGCCGTTATCAGTAGGGAATGGACTGAACTGAACTGGATGCTTGGATCAACATTTGAGAACCACCCCCCAGATGCTCAGGGGTACCTCTAGAAACCCAAGAGGGGAGATATGTCCTTGCCTTGGGGCCCAAGGCTTATCTGTGAGTTGGAGTTGGAATAAGGATTCTCATAGCTTATATGGGCTACACTGGGAAAATAAGGGATCGGCAAACCATGGCATTTATGGGAGACAGATGGGCTTGGGCGGGGGATCCAAGCTTGTGGCTGGTCTGCCTCCTACTTGACCACAGTCCTTCCTTCTTCCCACCTTCACCACTAGGGGCCCACTTATGCCTCAGTTTCCTCATTTATGACATGATGATAGTAATCTTTGCACCACCTACCTAAGAGGGCTATTTTGGGAGAAAAAAACCACTTTGTAAACCTCAAAGCATGATGGAAACGCTGGCTACTATCACCAGTATCAGGGTCAGCAAAGAAGCAGGCAGACTCTGTGGGTGTGATTTATGGGGCTTTGGGAATGCCACCCCCACTTCTATTCCCACCCCACCCAATAACCTTCCATGGTCCCATAAATTTCACCATCCAGATTAATTCCTTTGGCTTGACTCTTCTTTTATAATATGCCACCAGCCTGGGAGAGGCCCCTCATTTGTTGATCAGATCACTTGCTTTCCAGACAGGATGTAAAGTAATGCTTTTCTCTTGTTTCTCTCTTCTCCACTTTGCATGATATGAGTTATCCACTCCTAAGGGGGAGGCAGAGTGGGTGTGGGGGACCGAGGGCGGGGGAAGGAGTCTGAATGTCTGCTGTCAGGGCTGGCATAGGAATGCCTTTTGTCATAAATGGAAAGGTTCTTTCTTTCCAGGGAGCAGGCTGATTTTCACTCCCTGACCATTGTGTTGCATAGGTGGGCCTGATGGGCACCTGTCCAGTCCTGCCCGGCCCCTCTCAGGGATACGCTGGCAGCCTCAGAGGTTGGGGTCAGACGGGGTTAACTGGGGAAGATCTCGCTGCCTTTGTCTCTTGCATAATTCTAGCCTTCTCTGGTTTATCTGCCTACCCCTTAATTCCCTGGGCAAACTTTTTAAAGCTGAATGAGTCTAGTCTGAATGAAAGGTAGGCGAGGCTTTGTCCACTTTAGGGCTGGGGGTTTTCTGGAGGAATTGGAGAGTCCCAGAGGCCTGACTGGGTCTGGTGACAGACAGATGAGAGAGGGAAGCCCTGTGACACTCTGGGGCTGGGGCTTTGGGAGCCATTCTTGTCTTCCCTCTTCTCCCCCCCCCCCAATCTTCGAGGGTTTCAAGGGTTTCAAGAAGGCACTGAGCTTGGGGCTTGCTAGGGGGCAGGGGGAGTAGAAAGGGGTGACACCAGGCCAACACTTGGCATAGATCATAACTATGATCATAACTATACTCTACCTACCATATGGCTGTCAATAAAGATCTGCCCCAGCCCAGCCCTAGGAGGCAGTGGCAACTTCCTGACTGGGACTTGAGGAGAAGTGCCCACCAGTCCCAGCCTGGGTAGGGCAGCCCTCAGGCATACCTTGGGTGAAAGCACTAAAAGACCCTTGAATATCCGCTCCCCTCTCCATGGCACCTGGGATGCAGCTGTATTGACCAGGAGCTTGGTCAAAGGTCATCTAACCCAATTTCCACTCATGGGAGGTGGGGAAATGGAATCTCAGAATGAGTCTGGGACAAGGGAGATGACAAGGTCTTTTTTAGGGTCCATTCCTGGGTATCATGGCTGAAGGACATCGGTCAGCTGGGAAGTGTCTAGAGGAGGTCAGAAGGGTCTTGACTTCACATCACATGAGCATCTGATAAAAGAGCTGGGCTGATTTATCTTGGAGAAAAGACTCAGGGTGGTTGGAGTCGCCGTTCCAGCATTTGAAAGGTCTCCATGGGGAGGAAGAAGGTTGGCCTCAGAGGAAAGAGCCAGGAGCATTATGGGGGTGGGCATGAAGGAAGGAGAATTTGGGCCGGATGTCAAGGAGAATGTCAAAATTAGAGCTAGCCTGGAGCGGGATGGGCGACCTTGGGTGTCCGTCACCAGCGGTCTCCTAGCAAAGACTGGGTGCTCACTTGCCAGGGATGCTGTGGAGGGGCGGGGATGCATACTCAATAAGAGTTGGATTTGATAGCCATTGACCAATGTCCCTTCTTGATCTGAGATTGTGCCATTCCACAGGAGGGGAAAAAACATGCTTGAAACCTGGTTACATGATCAGTGGCAAGTGAGGCAGAGCTTCGATGAGCCCTCGGCCACTGAGGCTGCATTCCACACAGTGTCATCCCAGGGGCCCAATTCCTCCAGCTGGGCACTCTCCGTGTGGATGCCCACGGTCAGTGCTGAGTGAGCTGGGGGATTGGCGGCAAAGGTGGCTGACCCTCTGCCTGCCTCTGTCCACCCTCTAATAGCAAGCTCAATCCTAGGCACATTCCTCTTGGATCTCTCATTCCAGCTGTGTCCTCTCTGACGCCCACCCTGCTGGTCTATAGGAGACAGAGGATTGTGTTTGGAGTCAGAGGGCCTGAGTTTGGATTCTGGCTCATCCATTGGCCCGTATGAATTTAGGAAAGCTGCCTTAGCACTCTGGGCCTTGACTTCCTCAAATGTAGACCGAGGAGGGGGGTGTGATATCCTCCTTCTCGTTCTGAACCCGAGATCCTAGCCTCTCCTTCATCTTCCAGCATTGGCTGAGACCTGGCTTTCTCCTGGAGAAATCTCCCATCCTTCAGCCCCTTCTCTAAGGCTGCCTGCTTCTCTCATACCTCCTGATCAAACAGGGCCAAGAAGTATCTCAAATGCAACATGGTAAAAATAAAACTCACCAGCCTTCCCCCTAAAATGTACCTCTTTTATGTCTAGTAGCCTACGAGTCTTTCTGTCCAGGGCACCACCTTCCTCCCTCCCCTTCTTCTGGGTTTATAGCCCGCATCACCCATAACTCTTCACCCTCTCTCGCTCTATAGATCCAAACATTGACCGACGCGATTGTTTCTCCCATCATGTCTCTCCCATGGGGTTCCTTCCTCCTGTCCCCTCCCAGAGTCACCACCCTAGCTCAGGCCATCCCTTGCCTGGACTATCACAACAGCGAACTGGTCCCTCATTCTCTCCCCTCCCTGCTCCATCCTTCACAAGCTGCCAAACTGATCATGGCGGCAGGGAGGGGTGACGCCGGGCTGATGCTTGGCGTAGATCGTGACTCTACCTACCATGTGACTGTCCGTGAGGATCTGCCCCAGCCCAGCCCTGGGAGGCAGTGGCCACTCTTACCCCTAGGATCAGATGCAGACTTCTCTGTTGGGCATTTAAAGCCCTTCCCCACTTACCTTTCAAGCTATTACTCTCCTCCATGTACTTCATGCTCTAGCCAAACCGGCCTTCTGGCTGTCTCCTGCACGTGGGTGTCTCATCTCCTCTCTCACTGCCTTTGCATAGGCAGTTCTCCTATGTCTGGCTCTCTTCTATCCCATAGAATACCTCACTTCCTTCAAGGTTTAGCTGAAGAAAGCCTGGTGCTGCACCCACTCCCATGCTCCCTCCAGTGGCTAGAATCCTCCCGCAGAAATGCCTGTAAGGTTCTGGGTACCGTACATTCTCCCTTGAGAGAACGTAAGCTCACTGGGGGCAGGGACTGGTCTCCTTTTTCTCTTTGTATGCCCAGTGCCCAGCAATGTGCCCCTCACACAGTGGGTGGTTAATAAGTGCTCACGGAATGAATGAATGACTGAGGAGCTGACACGCTGCTTGATGCTCACCTTGGGACGCCTCCCTCAGTAGCTGTCTCTCTTCCTTCCAAGTTCCCTCCATTCTGTAGAGGTTGTCACTGGGTGCTCTTCTATCCCCAACTCCAGCATGGGGCTTGGCCTTAGTGTGTGCTTAACAGATGCTGCCTGATTTGTTGATTAATTCTTCACTGTCACTCCCTGCCCCTTGGAATGCTCTGACCTTCCAGTTTTCTCACCCTCTACCTGGCCTCTTTTATCTACTTCAACCAAGCTCGGCTTGGCCACGGCTCTTTGCTAAACACAGCCTTCCTTCCCCTCCCCTCCCCGCCCCTCCACCCAACTGAATTTGCCCCAGGTGTCAGAATTCCTAGTACTAGCTACTGGGCAACGGGGGGAACGCAAGTTGAGTGAGTGCCCACCCTTGAGTCATTCTGAGGGGGGCAGAGTTGACCCCCCTGGGATACCTAGGTGCTAACCCCTTTCCTCCTAGATGGCCGGGATGGCAGATTTAGCTTTCAAGATTTCTTGATGTGTTTGTAGCATCTATTCAGGTCTAACCATTTATACCAGGGTCTGGAACTAGGCCCTGCTAAGTCTCTTCTTTTATAAATATTGTTGGGACCTGAAGGTTATCCAAGAAGATCTGCAGCAGAAAGAAGCCTTCTTTCCAAGAAAAAGTTTGAAATAAATTCTCCAAGCAGAGACAGGCACCTCCCCAAGTGATTTCTCTAGTTTGCCCTTTTAAAAAATCACTTTGGTTTTTCCCTCCAGCCTGAAATGACGTCTGGAAGGTTCTTTCTCTTTTTCTTGCTTTGACTCTCCACATTTGGGCTTTGAGCCTGGTGGTTCCAAAGCCCCTCCATGAGGGCCTTTCGGACCTCCCCAAGATGGCTGCAGCTGGAAGGGGCTTGGGCTCGCCACCCTCCAGGGCTGTTCACGGGCTGTAACAAAGTGACAAACGGACATTTCTAGGAGCTTGTCATGAAATGATAACCGAGCGGCGGTTTTCAAGTTACTGACTCTGGGGAAAGACGGACAAGACCTGACCTGGAGCTTTTCTTCTAAGCAGCTTCAAACACCCTGTTTCGCCGGGGGAGCTGGTATAAACAGTTCTATGTCATGTAGCCTTATTTGGGGAAAAGAAGCCAAGCTAGCATTTTGGACTCAGCCTCGGCTTGTCATTCTTTTGGGGGGCCGTATATTAAGAGCCTGGCTCTCCCCCTGCAGCTGCCAAGCTGGGGGCTGGGGGGAAATGCTCTCCCCGGATTCCATCTGGAGGTCCATAACCTCCTGCTTAGATTACAGTGAGAGGAGCTGTGTGGTTGAGTGGTCTGTTTGTACAATGTTCAAACACTCACCAAGCCTTCGCCTGGGGCTGGCAGGTCTGCGAGGGGTGGGGGTGTGTGTGGGGGTTGATAGAATGGCAGAGCCTGGACCAAATTGAGTCTACACCCCCTACCCCTCCCCAGTGCAGGGCAGACTTGGTCTCCAAGGCCAAGGGTCCTGCCGGGGCAATCTTGGCATGGACCACCTGCAACTGATACAAGTTGAAAGCACGTTATCTGAGAAGAGGAGAGCCATAGGCTGGGTGTGGTAGGATGGGAGAGTCTCAGAGCTAGATCTCAGACACTTCCCAGTGAAGCCACCTTCTCAAAGCATGAATTCTCTCTGCAAAGTCCCTGAGGGAGGATCAGTCCATCTTTGCTTGAATACTGCAGGTGTTCCCAGGGCAGCCCATCCCACTGGGACCATAGACAGGGAGCTAGAGGGGAAGGTAGGGGGTATCTACCTCAATAGCCCTGGTTAGAATATTCTTCCATATATTGAGCTGAAATCTGCCCTGCTCAGATTGAGGCCCATTCTGGCCTCTATGCCTGGAACCCTGGGCTCTGATCAGTGAAACCAGCCCTCTACATCACGTCCTGATCATTTCTGAGCCCCTACTCTGTGTTGTCCTCCTCTGCTAGGAGGAAACCTCCTTGAAAGCAAGGACCCTCTGATGCCTGGTGCTTAGCACACAGTAAGCACTTGATAAATGCTTCCACATTCATTCACTGAGTACAGCTGAGCTATAATCATGATCATCATTGGATTTAGAGTTGAAAGGGATCTTTCAGTCCCACTCTTTATTGCACCCACCCCGTTATTTCACAGGTAGGGAAACTGAGTCCCAGGGAGAGGAAATAAGACAATATGACATAATAGAAAAAGCCCTAGAATCTAATCACCTCTCTGCTGCTTGTCTGTGTGACCTTGGGCAAGTGACTTGACCTCTCTGCATCTTAAAATGAAGAGCTGACCTGGCTGGTGTCCGCAGCCTCCTCTGCCTTCAGAGGTCGAAGGAGCAGCTGCCCAGTGACCAGCGCTTGGAAGTCAGGCTGCTGAAAGGAAGGACCCCTTGTTCTTCTTGTGAGGGAGGATGGGTGCGTGCTGAAGCACGACCATTGCTTATGGCTAAAGTGGCAAGCATCCCGTTGCCCCAGAAGCAAGAGGAGCTCTGGGCTCCTGGAAAACATGGTGTCCCTCACCAAAGTGCTTTCATCCATCACCAGTCCCTTTGAAGGTCTCCAGGTGGTTTGGGGAAGTCAATCTTCCTGCAGGGTCCAATGGTTTGGGGCTAAAAGAGACGTTGGAGCCGATCCAGTCCATCCTCTTCATTTTATAGAGAAGGATACTGAGATCCAGAGAGGGCCCATCCCAGGTCATGTGGGCAGTGAACAGCAGGCACAGGACTCTGCCCTAGGGTAGGGTGTCCATTTCACAACAATTCAGAGAACAAAGACTCAAACCAGATCAGTGGCCGTTCTGCAGAGAAGAGCCCAACATTCAATTGAGCTGCACTTCCACTATGGAGAAACAAGAGTGACAATTTTAACCAGACACAAACAATTTAAGGCAACAAGCATTTATGAAACTCCTACTACGGGCCAGACTCTGGGACAGGTGCTACAGATGCACAGACAACAATGAAATATTTCCTGCCCTCAGGGAGCTTGCCTTTCTATTGGTGGGGGAGGAATAACGAGTGTGTTTAGTCAGGAGGGAGTGCAGATAACTGGAGGGATGGAGGGGGAGGGACAGGGAAAGTCTCACATAGGAGGCAGCACCTGAGCGAGGCAGTGAGGGGAGCTTGGGATGCTCTGAGGCCAGGGATGTGTGTGTGTGTGTGTGTGTGTGTGTGTGTGTGTGTGTGTGTATGGGAGAGAGAATATGTGTGAGTGTGAGAGTGTGAGTGTGTGTGTGTGTGTGACAGAGAGAGTGTGTGAGTGTATGGACATGTCAGAGAATATGTGTGTGAGAGAGAGAGAGTGTGTGTGTGTGTGTGTGTGGTGCGTGTGAGTATATGGGAGATAGAATGTGTGTGAGTGTGAGAGTGTGAG
>NW_020951147.1:1487017-1572702 GCF_900497805.2 Vombatus ursinus
GAGATAGAATGTGTGTGAGTGTGAGAGTGTGAGTGTGTGTGTGTGTGAGAGAGTATGTGTGGGGTGTGTGAGAGAAAGAATGTGTATGTGTGTATGTGACAGAGAGAGTGTGTGAGTGTGTGTATGAGTGTGACAGTGTGTGAGTGTATGGAGGAAGCTGCGGCCCAGAGAGGTTCAACGATGGAAGGAATAATCGTGGAACTGGGTCCTCTAGCTCCAAGTCCAGTTCTCTTAGCAGTGACCAGCCAACCCTCCCCCACGAGCTCAGAATGGGGACGTTCTGCACTCTCTTGGTCGCCATGAACGTGATCGCAGTCATCCCAGAAATCTTCCAGTAGGGAGACACCCATCTTGTGCTGCTCTCCCCCAGGCCTCCCTTAAACCTTCCAACCTTAGACCAAACCAAGCATTGTTTTAGGAGTAGGAGATGTCCTAGGCCTGACTAAGAAATCCTGGGCCCGACTATTCTCTCCCCCCATCCAAACCTTTGGTCTACACCTGTACCACCAGAAATGGCGAGGCTCAATGGGACACAGTATGAGGGTGGTGGTGGTAGTGAGAGGCATGTTGTCTATGCAGCTATGTGAACTGGTGTGCCTAGCCCTTCCTTGGTCGGGCCAGGAAGCCAAGCTTCTGCCCCTCTCTGTGCATAGGTTCTGTCTGTCTGCTGAAAGTACCGCCCACCTTGTTTAAAGCAGCCCAGTATAGCAGAGAGGATACTGGGATTGGAGGCAGGAAGATGTCGGTTCCAATCCTTCTTCTATTACTTACCACCTACATAAGGACAGGAGAGGGAGTGATTTTATCTCTCCGGGCTTCAGTTTCCTCATCTGTAAAATGGAGATGATAATTCTATCTCCAGTGCCTGCCTAACAGACTGGTGAGGATGTGTGAGGCTGTGTTTACAAAAGGCTCTGCAAACTAGACAGCCCTTGGTCATGGCTAGCTGTTGTTACTATGATTATCTCAGTGGATAGAGTGCTTGACCTGAAGTCCGAAAGAGCCGAATTCAAATCTGGCCTCAGACACTTACTAGTTGAGTGAGGTGGGCAAGTTATTTAACCTAACCAACCTACCCTCAATTTCCTCATCTGCAGAATGGGAATAACAATATCACCTTTATCTGAGGGTTGTTTTGAGGATTCAATGAGATAATATTTCTAAACTACTTGGCAACACTTAAAAGTGCCATATAAATGCTAACTCTGATGATGATGAGGATGGCGATGAATCTCTTTCTGAACCACAGACATGTTGAAGGTGGGGTGGCCACTGGCAGATGTGGTAAATGTTTTGCAATTCTAGATTCCAATTAACTTCGAAAAAGAAAACAGATCTTTCTTGAATGGCATGCTTGCCCAGAATCCTCTCCCTTCTCTGCCAAGTGATTGTTAGTGCATTTAATAAACCAGTTGACAGAAGCAGGCATGAAGGCAGCGGGTAAAAACAGAGTGAGAAGCGTAACGAGGAGATGCAGGACATCACAGGAGAGATTGGGCAGGAAGACCGTCAATGGTCATGAGCAGGTAATACTAATCTCAGCTTGCTTCAATGTGTGACATCATCAGTAGGCTGGTAGTTCGGGGGACTTGCCTGGGTTCGCCCACACGTGGATATTGTAGTCAGTTTTAGACATTGCTTTCTAGGAAGTGCTGCATGCTGACGAGCTGGAGATTGGCCAGACGATGGGGAACTGGATGGGGATGTTGTTCGAGAGGGGGTTTGCACATTACCTCTCTTCAAGGATTTGAAAAACGTGGCTTATGGACGAAGGACAAAATGTGTTCTGTTTGACCCCAGAGGGTAGAGCCAGGAAGTGTCCTGTTTCCCCCCTTGGAGGCCTTCGAGCCAAGGCTGGATGACCCCATAGCGGGGTAGAGTCTTGGTTAACTATAGGTTGGTCTGTGAGGTCTCCACACTGTGATTCTACGATTTTGTAACGCATTCAATGTCTTCACCTGAGGAATGACTTTGTCAGACATACCAGACCCATATGAGAGAAATCCAAGGGCAGGGCAGATGCCTACCTATTATTTTGCAATAATGTTATATGTAGATGGCTAGAAGGGAATAGTTTCAAACCTGGCAGAAGAGTTTGATAAAATAGGAATGTCTGGGAGATGAGGTGGAAATTATTAAAAAAAAATGTCAATGTTCCATTTGTGGTGCTGGCAGGCCATCCAAGCAGAAGTTCAGCAGATGGGTGGAAATTTGGGTCCAGAGCTCAGAGGAGATCCAGGCCAGTTCTGGGTCTGGAACCATCTTCACAGACGGGCTAACTGAAACTGAGGATGTGGATGGGAACACCATGGATTGACAGTTGTTCACCTTTGCCTTTGCTGTGTTCCTCAGGGAAGAGGCCCACCTGGTGGACAGGACCACAGGAAGGCCAATGGGAAGGAATATTGACTCCCAAGAACCGAGGCCATCCAACTCTGGGGATATGGTTGAGTCCAGCAGCAGCCCTGGCTGCTTTCTTCCTCTCTCAGTCATGATGCCAGAGGAGAAGAATGTATCTGACAACATCCTTCAATCTCTTAATGATTTTCTCTTCCCAGGGAGCTCATGCATTACATCAAGAAAGATAAATAAATATGCTCTCCTCACTTCTGTTGTCCCAGCTGATCCAGTTTAGAAAGCATGTTTATGGCAAGCTCTTGACTAGTATAATAGAATAGATTTACATTTGAATCTTTCTTCCTTTACTTCTTTATTTTCTGTCTTTCCTTATTTGCTTCCTCCCTCCTTCCCTTCCTTTCTTTCCCTGTTGGGCTCTCTCTCTCACCCCCTACTCTCTCTCTCTCCTCTCTTATTCTTTACTCTCTCTTACTCGTCTCTTTCTCTCTCCTTCCCCCCCCCCCCCATCTCTCTCTGTCTCTCCCCAGACAGGAGCAGAACCATGTGTGAGAACTTCCTGGACGACCCAGATGACCAGCACAAGATTCTGCTCCTCGTGGGTCCTGTTTGATTTTATACTCGGCTGAAGCTTCTTGGTTTCCAATATCTTTTCCCAAGCTGTCTACAGCATGGTATTCTATGTGTTGAGCTCCTGGGCCTTGTTCCATCCTTCTCAGAGATGCAGGCGGGTTTCTCCTTCTTTGCCCATTATTAATGTTTATGAGGCAGGGAGTCATTCCTTTCTAATTAGGCATTCTGTTTCCTTGGGCAGATGTAGGTCAGCCCCCTTTCAGGCCTTTCTTTCTTGTATCGCCAGAGTGTCTTTCCAGTCGGGATGAATTCTGAATGTCCACCGATGATTGTTTTTTAAAAAACTGACCAGCTGCCAACATCAGCAAATGGTCCTTTGGGAAAGTATGCCTTCTTGAGAGGGATGGGCTGGGCACACATGTAGTTTGAGCTCTGAAGAAATACTGGGTACTAAGTTTCTCTCTCTCTCTCTCTGTCTCTCTCCCTGTCTCTCTCTGTCTCTGTCTCTCTCTTCATTCCTTCCTTCCTTCCTTTTCTTTTTTAGGTATAAATTTCTTTTCCTTCTCTTTCTAAGAATAAAGCAATATTGGGTCCCCCAAGCCTTTCCATAAGGCAGACTCCAAGTAGGAGCTTGATTCTAGGTAGTGTTAAAAGAAATTTTCCACTAAAGGGGCGGCTTGGAGAAGGAAGACAGGGTGCTGGACTCTGGACAAGTCATCTCCCCTCTCTGAACCTCAGTTTCCCCATCAGTCAAATAAAGGAGTTAGGCTTGGTGCCCCCTAAGATCACTTCTGGCTCTAAATCTCCAATACTGTGCCTCTGTCTGAGGGAACAGGGCTAGGTTTTCCCTTTGGGTCTCTGCATCTTGCATCTGGACATCCCCTTCGTTGGCCCAACCATCGCTTTCATGTCAGAATCACAGAAGGTCATAGCAGCCTAGCTTTAGAGCTAGATTTAGGCATGTCAGAAGTCATCTGGTCCAATCCTCTCACTTCACAGATGAGAAAATAGGCAGGAAGAAGAGAAACGACTTCCCCAGTGTCACCCAGCTATCATTCAGAGACAAGATTACTCACCTCTCCAATGCTCTCAGCATAGTCTTATGCTGCTTCCTGACTTGGGAAGCTGGACTTTCCAAAGAGCCAAAATCTACTCTCTTTGTTATAATGACGCTTGATGCTTTTATCACAATGTAATGTTTAGTAGACACCTTGTAGCCATCTCATCTGAGGTCATTGCTACAGTCATTATTATAGCCATTTTACAGATGAAGAAACTGATGCTTAGGTGAGGCAACTTACCCGAGTCACACATCTGGTGAGTTTACAATTTGAATTGCACCCCCTGCCGACCCCCTACTCCCGTTCCAGCATCCCTGACTCTGCTCTATTGAGTAGAGTGTATTCCATACACTACCTCTTGGTCCTTGTTAATGGACCCTTGGTCCATCCCATCATGTACAATATACTGATATCCTTTTTCCTAGGAATTCATTACTCAGACATTCTGTGTCTGAGGCTCACCCAGCCCAAATTCATGTTTTAAAATTGAACATGATGATGTGTATCATGTTAATGTCCCATTCAAAGCAGAGGGTTTCCAAGCACACCCACAGTGACTCACCCTCCAAACAATGACTTAACTCTCTCCCCTGTGGTTGTGCTCCCACCGGATGCTGGTGGTCACCCCTGCACCTTCCTTGCCCCCATCCAGTGTCTGAGAAGAGGGAGAGAGGCTAGAGTGAAACTACAAGGGAAGCTGAGATCTGGTCTTCAGGCACAGAGATGAAAGCAGATATGATTTAAAATAAGAATGGTTGAGGATTAGAAACTTTGACATTAAAAAGGAAAAAAGAAGGAAGACATTCAATTAAATCTGTGCTGCCCGATTTTACCCAGATTAGAAGGGACTGTACTCATTTACCATGGGAAGCATTATTTATAGGCTCTCTGACCCAGATAGAACCCAGGAGTACTCAGAGTCTCCCGCATTCTTTATTGCTGTATCCAGACCAAAGGATTCTGAGAAGCAGACCAAATGATTCCCAGCTATCAGCTTCTAGCATCTAATACAGCCTGGCCCCTCTTCTAAGCCAACATAAATCTGCATGATTCAGTTTCTGAATCCAGGCCTCCAGGAGGTTGAGGATCTCTGGCCCCATTTCTACCTTTAGGGAAACTGAGGCACTGACAGATTAAAGCTATTTTCAGAGGGCCATTTTGGACTCAGAATCTGAATCCTGGAGCTTCCAGTCTTGATCTTTTCACTTTTTCTCCTGAGACTTTCTATACTAATTTAGAAAAAGGTGGATTTCTGTTGGGGTTCAATGATTCTGCACACGTGTGAGCCCTCATATTCTGGTTCAATGATGGAGTGGAAAGGACGCTGCTAGGAGGAAGGAGACCTACGTGCTTGTCTCAGCAACCCTGAGCAAACTGCTTTACTCCCTCAGGGCCTCAGTTTCCTCATCTGTGAAATGAGAACCTTGGATTAGATGATTGCTAAGAACCCTCACAGCTCTGATATTGCAGGATCTAAGATCCCTCCCAGCCCCGACATTCTGGGTTCTAAGGCCCCTCCCAGCCCTGGCATTCTGGGTTCTAAGGCTCCATTCTATGCTCCCAGCTGTGACATTTTTTTTCCTAGGGTCTTAATGTCCCTTCCAACTTTGACATTCTGTGTTCTAAGAACATTCTCAGCTTGGACTTTAGATAATTCATTGACCGTGTGTATGAGAAAGATACAGACACAGAGAGAGACAGACAGAGACAGAGATCTCAGCACCAGCACATCTCGGGCTTTAGATGAATTTTTAAGGCTTGAGAACGAGGGATGCCTTTGCATTCCCTAAGCCTTGAAATGCTGTAATACAATGAGTTACATTTGAGCTGATGTAGATACACTATCCATACAGTATGCACACTGCCCCCCTCCATAACCTAGGAATAGAATTAAATGCTGCATTCTCACCTTCTCAACTTGGCAGTCTGAGAGCTCACTCAGGGTGAGGCAGGACTGTCCTGCTCACCTACACACCCAACTGAGCCATGACAAGCTTAGACATTAACTAGTTCAACCTTCCCATTTTACAGAACAAGAAACTGAGGCCCAGAGAAGGGAAGTAATTTGCCCAAGGTCCCACAGCTAGCAAGGAGCTGAGCCCCATTTAAACTCCAGGTCTCCTGGTTCCAAATCTAGCACTTTGTCCATTGAAGCCCTCTGTCCCTTATTCCAGCTTCATTGATGGCCATACCATAGCCATATTGTAATAAATGCCACCCATTTGTAAAGTCTTTTACACTTTTCAGAGCATTTTATCTCACCCCGTTCCCACAACATGCCCGTGGCACGGGGATGGATGGAGAGCTTACGATATGTATTCTCACACAGAGTACACTCTCCAGTACTTGTTGGATTGAATTGAATGATTTCTGTTTTACATATAGGGAAACTGAGGCTCTGCCAGGGGAAGGGACTCACTAACATAAAGCACAAAATCAAACAATGAACTTTGATGGCAAAGCTGGGGCTAGAATTCCCATTTCCTTCTTTTTTCTTCAGTTATTAATCTCATTCCATTACGTGCACACATGTATGTGTGTACACTAGCATCTGCCTTCATGTACACACTCATGTGTTTTTATGTGCACACACACTAACCCCCACCCCCACCCCCTCCACCCACACTGAGCCATCTTCCCTCCTTTTTCCACCTGAACTCTTACCATCTCTCCCTTCTCTTTGGATCAATAACTGATAGAACCAAGTGAGATGACCCAGGAGTTTCTGGCATGCTGGGCCACTATTTGTGACACAGTGGCTTGATTTGAACATCCATGTAATTGTTGGCTCCCAGGGAGATGAGGCCCTAGAGAGCTGGAGGCCTGCTTAACTCATTATGTAGAACATCTGGCACTGAGACCAGAAAGCTTCATGGCAGAAAGAACCGGTGGCCCTTGATATTCACTGAGCTTAATTTTGGTTCTTGGCAAATTCAGCAGCACATTATTAAAGGGATGGCTAGTGAATCTCTAGAAAGGGAGGCAGTGATCACAAAGAACTAACATGGTTTTGTTAAGAAAAAAAAATCATGCCAGACTAACTTCATTTTCTCTTTTGACAGTTACTAGATGGGTATGTCAGCTTCAGATAGGATTTGCCTTACACTTATGTAAAGAATTTGATAAAATCTTGCAGGCCATGCTTGTGGACAGAATGGAGGGATACAGCTTAGAGGATAGTATAGTCTGTTGACCTTGGAAATGATTGAATGACCAGATCCAATCAACAGTCATTAACAACTTGATGATAATAATGAAGGAATATTCTATTAAATGCAATCAGAATTCTAAAAGATTAGACTTGCAAAAGAACTTTTGGGAAACCAGCTACCTGCAAATTGGAACCTGCCAGCCCATATTGTACTGCTTCCAAGACTAGGTAGGACCCTCACCATTCTGACACCTTTTATCCATCCACCAAGCTGAACTATTAAAGAAAACTATTAAACATTTTCATTCTCTACCCACCTTCTCTGACTCTTGTGAAAAACTCCACGTGGGGGTGGTCCAAACTTTTTCCCAACTTGGAAGTAGAATAAACCTGTTTTTAGGATTAGAATGCACCCCAGAGAACTATGTTTGGTCCTGTGCTATTTACCATTCTTATCAATGGTTGAATGAAGGCAAATGTTGCAAGCTTATTTATTTGTAAGTGAAACAAAGCCGGGAAGGGTAGCCACTACTTCAGAATATAAATCTTTCTAGAAAGGCTAGGATGTTGAGCTAAATCTAATTAGATAGAATTTAATAGGGATAAAAGTCATGTAAAAGTCAGACAGCCAGGTGGTGCAGTGGATAGAGTGCTGGGTCTGGAGTCAGAAAGACTCATCTTTTTGAGTTCAAATCTGTCTTCAGACTCTGACTAGCTGTGTGACCCTGGGCAAGTCACTAAACCCCCTTTGCCTCAGTTCCTCATCTGTAAAACGAGCTGGAAAAGGAAATGGCAAACCATTCCAGTATCTCTGCCAAGAGAACCCCAAATAGGGTCACAAAGAGCTGGACGTGATTGAACAACAACAACAAAAATCATGTACTTGGGTTCCAAAATCAATTTTGCACATGAAAGGTGAGTAAGGCATGGATCGACAGATATGCATCTGTACAGATGTAGGGGTTTGGGTGGGGTGCAGGCTCTAGAGGAGTCAGCAGACCCAAAGGCTAATGAAAACTCAGACTCTGTTAAGTAGGGCATAGCCTTCAGGAATAGGGAGGCGATGGTCTTACCGTCCTCTGCTTGGGCAGACCTCCTCAGGAGGATCATGTTAGGGCACCCCATTTTAGAAAGCGTGAGCTGGAACGTGTCAAAGGGAGGGCAGCCAAGATGGTGAGGAGGGCCCTGAGATTGTTGTCATTCTCAGATCAGTGGAAGGAACAGATTGTTTTGCTTGGAGAAGAAAGAAAACTCCCTTCACGTGTCAGGGCTGTCACACAGAAGAAAGACGGACTTATTCTGCCTGACCCAAGAGCAGAACGAGGCATGGTAGGTCGAAGTTATAAAGCAGCAGACTTAGGCTCCGTGTAAGAGAAAGCAACCTGGCTAACAAAGAGAGTGGCATGCCTGTCTTGGGAGATGATGGCTTCCTTCTCCCTGGAGAGCTAAGGAAAAGGCCTGACCCCTGGAGGGATGTTGAGCTGGTCTGGCTAGGGACCAGAGAAGCACTTCAGACGGGGCTCTTCCAAAAATGAGATTGGCAAGTCTGAGAATCCGGGAACCTGATGTCAGAAAGAAATGCTGTTCCTAGTTCTGGGCTGATGGCAACTGAATTACAGGACTTCCTCCCAAATCAATTGAACTTTAAGCAATTTTGAATGCTGGAGATGCAAAGTGTGGCCCTCTCTTTCAGCCCTAGTCTGGGCTGGGTGGAACAATGGTGGAATACTAATACTGACCTGGAGTCAAGAAGACCTGGGTTCCAATCTGGCCTTAGATGATTACTAGCTGGGTGACCTTGGGCAAATAACTTCACCTCTGTCTGCCTCATCTGTAAAATGGAGATAATAATAGCACTCATCTTCCAGGGCTGTTGTGAGGATCTAATTAGGTACTTGTAAAGTGCTTGTAGCACAGTGTTTGGTGTATAGTAGGCACTATAGAAACGTTAGTTATTATTATAATTTTGATGATCATTATTAACTGTGCATGTTGAATATGAGAGGTGGGGAGGGAATGCACAGAAATACGGGTACTGATAAGCACAAAGGTCTGGAGATGGGAGATGGTGGGTTGTATGGGAAGAACAGAGAGACTTTTTTTCGTCTGGAATAACGTATAATAAGCCAGCAAAGATAGGCTGGGACCAGGTTGTAAAGGGCTTTAAAAGTTAAACGGAGCAAATTACATTTTATCTTAGAGGTAATAGGTAGCCATCCGAGTTTACTGAGTAGGAAAGCGACATGGTCGGATCTGTGATTATGGGAAGTCATTTTGGCGGCTGTATAGGATAGGCTGGAGTGAGGAGAGACCTGAAGCAGGGAAACCAAACAGGAGCTTGTAGCGATAATCTTGGCAGGACGTGATGGGGGCTTGAATAAAGGTGATAGGGAAGGTGAGGATGTGGGGGTAGCAGCAGCAAGGTGGCATCCACTTGGAGAAGTGGAGGGAAGGAGGGTTCTTTGTTGACTCCTTTGCCTTACGCATCTGTCCGAAGGGGGATAAAGGATTAAGGATCATAGGATTTAAGCTGGAAGGGACTGATTCATTTTACAGATGAGGAAACTGAGGCTTAGGAAATTTAAACGACTTACCCCAGCATACATAAATAGTGAGTATCAGAAACAGGATCAAAACTTGGGTCCCGTGACTCCACGTTCAGCTCACTACTCCCAGTCCTGCACTTAGAGATTGGACAAAGTGATTTTATTTCTTTGGTATCCCTTCCACAAAAGGAATTTGGTTCATGCTGTACGAAAATAGACTGAAGGAAATGAGTCTTTTTCAGCTGGAGACAAGAAACCTAAGGAGGGAAAGGATGCTATGGACAGACATGATGGCTCTCTTTAAGGATCTGAAGGGCCATTTTGTGGAAGATCCCAGAGGAAGGACCAGGAGCAATGGTGGTGGGATGGTGGGGGTTGGGAGTTATATAAAAAAAAAGATTTAGGTTCAATATCAGGAAAACAAACAAACAAACAAACATCTTCCCATTAATGAGCTGTCCCAAAGGGAAATGGGTTGCCCTGGGAAGGAGTGAGTTCTTCCTCATTTGTAGATTCTCAAGAAAGAGCCAGAAGGCCAGTCATCAGGAACTAGAGGTCCCCTGAGCTCCCTTCTACCCCTGAGATCCCTTCGGACCTCTGGGATTCTTGTGTTTCGTGAGATCTTCTCTTCTGAAAGGAAGGAAGTCTTGATTAGGGAAGATTGCCCTGAGAGTCAAGGAAGAAAAGGAGATGGGTCATTTTGGAGCTCGGGGGTGTTGGCACCAACCTGCCTCCCTTTTTTAAAGACCTGCCTCCTCTGACCAAAATTGGCCCTGTGTCCCTCTGGAATGCACTTACCAAGGAATGTTGCCATCCATGCAGATGGTTCATTTTTGACCAAACCAGCCGTTACGTGAAGACAGGGACCTGGTCAGAACTCTGGAATTTCTCTAGCTCCCAGGACAGACTAGCTCTGCAATCCGTCAGAGCTTGAATCATTTGAAACCTTCTCCTCAGGCACTGAGGGCTCCCATATAGTCTGACCTACCCGGACACCCTCCTTCCATGCTAACTGTAACATTCCACTTGGACCAGTCCTCCTTACCAAAGACAAACCTCAGCTGTTTAAAAATTTCTCCAAGACCAAAATTCTCCTTCCCCCTCTTTCCCGAATCCTCTCTCCACTCCCTCCCCCAATTTCTATTTTTCCTCTTGCCCTTCCCTTCTCTGGGGGTACTACATGGCTCCTACTTCCCAGGAGTCAATTCAACATGGGGCTATTAGTCCCAGAGTTTAGCTACATCCTGGGTTATAGTGGGCCCCAGTGGGCTAGCCTGGGAATTAGCTACTTTCTGGGTTAGAGCAGGCCCCTGTGGGCTAGCCTGGGAAGAGAAGGCACTCTGGTAATTTTGTTGCTATGGAGAAATGCATTTCAAAGAAACAAATTTGAAAAGGGACCTTCAGAATTGTAGCTATCTACAAATCAGGGCTTGTCTCTTTGCCTGCTGATCTGAACCCCTCCCAGGACTCTTCTAGTTGGGGGCGTCACCCCTTTGACTCCTCCCATCTGTCCCATCGTGTGGAGCTATGAGAACTAATAATGAATTGTATCCTCTACCTCTAGTGAGCTCCTCCGAACTGGCACTCGGGTAGGTCGTCTTTGGACAGCAGCCACTTCCTATGGCTTTTCGGAAAGCCCCTTCATGGGAGCCTTCCATACTTTTCAAAACTCCAGAAGTAGAGCAAGTTTATTTTCTGGGTTAGGACTTGCCCAGTCTTGCAGATAAAGAAGAAAATACCTGTTACACCCCTGCCCCTTCCGTTTTCACAAACCTATCCCACATTTACTATTAAATGATCAATGTTCATTTTGATCGGTAATTATAATAACCTATTTACATAGAACTTTCAAGTGGGCAGACCACCTGAAATATATTAGATCATTTGACCCTTTCAACAACCTTGGAAAGAAAGTAGATACTACATGTATGTTACAGATGAGGAAACTGAGGCTCGGAAAAGTTAAGTAAGTGGCTACAAAGAAAGTGTCTCAGGTGGGACTCAAACTCAGTTCTCCTGGGTTTTTTCAGTATTTCATTTGATCTTCACGACATCCCTGTGAAGGAGGTTGGGCAAGTGTTGTCACCTCCTTTTATAAACGAAGGCATTAAGATTCAGAGATCTTATGACTTGCCCAAGATCATGTGCCCAGTTAAACAGAAGATTGAGACTCGAACTCATGTCTTCTGACTTCATGTTTAGTGCTTTCTACACCCTGCTGCCCCTCCTATAGATGAATGCTAGGTACTAGGTAAGGCAGGGGAATAGCCTTTAACTGCAATGCTTGAGGGCATCTGGTTACTTAGGACGCTTGAAAGGTGACCTAAACCTTTGCTGGTTCTCAAATCTTCTCCAGAGTCCAAGGCCTCCAAGCTAGATCAGCAATTACAATTTCATTTTCCCTGGATTGAAAGTTCTGCCAAGGCCTCCCATCATTCAGAGCACTTGGGATCATTCTTTTGGCCTGTGTGTGGCTGAATGTCCTGGAAATGGCTGGACTGAGTGTGCCCTGATTCCAGGATGTTGTATAGAAACTAATTCTCTAGCTAGTTTTGTTTTTTTAGTCATCTATTTTTCCTAAATTTCAATGCCAGAGAAAACGATGTCCAGTTAATTGAGGATTCTGATAGTTGAATCTCTGATTAACCAAGATTTTATTCTTTCCACAATGTTATTGATACATGGGAGAAATGTGGACTCATCAAAGCTTCAGACTTGGACCTCAGTCGTCACACCTTAAGAACTTCCGCTAAATTGTACAAGATGAGTGATCTCTCTTCTCGCCTCTTCTGTAAGACCTCCAACAGGAAGAGCTTATTACTTCCTGAAGTAATCTGTTCCACTTTTAGGATAGCTCCAACCAGGGGTATGCTGGTAAACATTTAACAACCAGCTACCAGAAAAAAAGAAATGTACCTGTGACATTTTAAAAAAAATTTAATCTGCATTATGAACACTTCTCAATCACTTTCTTAAGTTTAGACAGTCCACAAAGCAGGAAATCAAGCTCTGATTTGCCTGTTTCGGAGGTGTAAATGCTCACACTGAGGACTTAACAATCTGTGCTAACAGCTGATCCCAGCCCACGCCTGGCTGTAATCGGTAGGAAGTCTTTAATAATATTAGATCTAAATGGGCTCCTTGGCAATTTCCCCTCTTTGTTCCTGGTTCTGCCCCCTGGGAGCAAGTAGAACGGTCCGATCTTTCTTCTACCTGATGAACTCTGAAATACTCGAACATAGTTATCTCGTCCCCTCCCTGCCCCCAGTCTTCTCGTCTCTGGGCTAAGCACCCCCAATTCCTTCAGCTCTTCCTCATCTGTCAGACACCTTAGGGACAAGGCCAAAACAGCAGCCAGGATTCCCCGGGTGGAGTACCTAGGATGTGGCCAGATGGATCCAGTGCTGGATTGGAAGCTCAGCAAAGCTGTGCTCAGATCCCCCGGGGGACACTTACTGGTTGGATAACGTTGGATAACGATGGATACATCATTAATCTCTCTCAGTCTCAGTTTCTTTATTTGTAAGAGGTGGGATTCTAGCCACACTTTACTTTAAGGGCTGTTGTAATACTCCAAAGAGATGATGCCTCTAGAGCCTCGGCAGATTTTGGTGCTTTACAGGTATTGGTTACTGTTACTAGAACAAGAAAGAAGCAAAAGGACGGTGGGGCTGTGTCCCCTCTTGGCTCTTGGTGGGTATGTCTTGTTCCTTTTGCTTTGTTGACAAATTATATATGTTTACCTACACTTACATTTATTTATAAAATCAAGCCATTGAATTCAATACTAAATTCATTTGTTCACTTAGTCGTTGAATGGGCTTTGCCTCAGACCAACTGAGACCCGGGAAAGACCTTAATTTAAAAAGGCCAAGGTCACGCACTGCATGGGGGCCATTGCCAGCCATCTTGACTCTTGTCTTGCAGCTGAACTCTGGAGGAGAGTGTGAGGGTGATGACTTTGTGAAGCCCAGCCTCACTTAGACCCAATTCATTTGCAAGTCAAGACCTCTCCCTCATGTTGTCATTGGTCCTCTTCAAGAATGAAGGCGAACAACCACATTCATTCTCTGGTGGTGCTCATTGATTGGCTGAGTGCTTTGGGGAATTCATGTGAGGCACAGTCCTTGCCCTCCTAGAGTTTACAGTCTTTTTGGGAGGCTCGTTTTGAATGTTAATGAACTGCCCAGTGGAGAGCGTAGCTAGGTTGTAAACATCCAGGGCAGGGCTCGCATCTTGCTTAGCTGGATTAGTGTGTTGAGTTACCTAGCTTCCTCACTGCCTCACCAAACTCAAAGGCTTGGTGACTGATTCTCAGCGATGTCATAGTGGGGATTCTGTTTTCTGGCACATTTTGACCTGGATGGCCACTGAGGTCCATTGCAGCTCTGAGATTCTGGGATTCTGCAATGGGATGAGGAGGTCATTGGGGCTGGGTGTCAAAAGTACAGGAATAAGCAGTCGCAAAGGGAGCCTCATGGCCAGGGACCAGCGATGAGGGTCTTCCTTCTAAAAGGAACCATGGCAGAGCAGTGTGCTGTCCAGTCTGAATGGGGATGGGGGCTCTTCACCCATACACATGATTCTCTGGATGACGTTTATGACTTAGAAAATCACACGTTTGTTAGATTTTTCTTTTAAAATTAATATGTCAACACATTAAGATCAGCTAGGAGCTACATTTGAATCTGGTTTGGGCCACAAGGGGCCAGCTGACCCTGTGCTGGACACTTCTGGTGTGGAGGATAAAGCCTACAAGCCAAGGGTTCAAATCTTGCCTAGAACTTAAAATAGTCTCTGGTGCATAGTAAGCACTTAGTTTTCCTTCTCTCTCTCTCTCTCTCTCTCCTTTCTCCTCTCTCTGTCTCTCTCTGTGTCTCTGTCTCTCTCTGTCTCTCTATCTCTGTTTCTCTCTGTCTCTCTCTCTCTAATCACCCAGCTCTTGGTCTATTATCCTCTATAATCTTATGGGTCTGTCATGGAAAAGAAAGCGTGAGGGAACCATAGGAAAATGGTAGAAAATGCCAAACACAAACCACTGAATTCACCATTTTGCCCCAGATGACCCCACTCACCTATTAGGAAGCTGTTTTCTGTTCCTGGGCTGCAATCTGTGAGAGTGGTAGCTAGGCATCAGGCATCAAAGGCTTCCCTTCCAGATTCAGAAGGCAGCATGGAGCAGAGCAGTTGTGGCCCCTTATCTTTGAGTTGAAAATCAAGTTCTTCTTTGAAGGGCTCTGTGACTATATCATCTCCAAGGCTGATGACTGAAGCCTCTCCAGGCCTTAGAGTATGGTTTGCAGGTTGGTTTTGGTCAAAAACATCCTGCGGCCAACCTTCTGATAGTGAGCTCCTCCGAACTGGCACTTGGGTAGGTGGTCTTTGGACGGCAGACAGAGTCTGGCTCTCTCCACCGCCACATCTGCTCCTATCCTCCCTTCCCTATATCTCCTCCAGAGTGGAGGAGAGCGCCTTGGGTGTGCCATAGAGCACAGATCAGCTGGGACCTCAAGGGGTGGGAGGGATACACACACACACACACACACACACACACACACACACACTCACTCAGAGACAGAGAGACACACAGACAGAGACAGAGACAGAGAGACAGAGACAGAGGGATGTGAGATGAGACAGAGAGGCATAAATAGGTAGTGAATATCTATCTATTTATCTATCTATCTAAGTACTTGTATGTCAGGCACTGATAACACAAATACAAGTAAAAAGACAGCTGTTGACTCAAAGAGCTAACTTCCAAATTGGGGAATGAGTCACAGAGAAGGAAGTGGAGAAGTGAGGAGGGGTAGGGGAGCCAGCAATGGTCAAGATCCGGAAAGAGTCTGGGATTGGTGGGCTGACCCAGCTTTGCAGTGAGCCGGCCTGGCTGGGGCTTCCCCAGATGGATGCTCTGAGCCAAGCTCACCCAGCAGAGGAGCCAGGTAGGGAGTAGGGGGCAATACCAGCAGGAAGCAGTTCTTGGAACAGAATTCTCGCTCTATAGCATCCCCACACAGGGCTCTCCATCCACTGATTGAAGACCTCCAGCAAGGGATGGCAACCTACCCATTTTCCCTTATAAGGTAGAGCCAAAAGCAGCACCAGCAACTGAGTGGTGCAGTGGATAGAGCACCAGGAGTCAGAAAGACTCATCTTCTGAGTTCAAATCTGGCTTCAGATACTTCCTAGCTGTGTGACCTTGGGCACTTAATGCTACTTGCCTCAGTTTCCTCATCTGTAAAGTGAGAAGGAAATGGCAAACCACTCTAGTATCCTTGCCAAGAAAACCCCAAATGAGGTCAATGAGAATCAGATAGGACTGAACAACAACAAAAAACATTTATATAGCACCTACTATGTGCCAGGCACTGTGCTAAACATTGTACAGTTATTGTCTCAGTTGATGCTTCCAACAACCCTGGAAGGTAGGTGCTATTATTATCTCCATTTCACAGATGAAGAAACTGAGGCAGAGGTTAAGTGACTTGCCCAAGGTTACACAGATAGTAACTTTTTCCCACAGTTCCTGGCTCCACCAGCCCTGGGGGCCCAGCAGAACCAGGCTAATCCCTCTTCACAGCCAAGAGAGTTGGTTGGATTAGTCAGTTGTGCCAAGCAGGAAACAATGCATCTCATCTAGCTCACATTTCATTCATGTAATGCTTCCAGTGGTTTCATGTTTATCAATACACCTGAAGTTCTAACTACTTGTCCTATACAATTTTGCATAACAAATGAGTATTATATTTCTATCTTCCTTCAAATGAATTTCACTCTTCTGACTTGTCATGAAAGTGTCAAAGGCTCCCAGGTCATAGAGTGGAAAAACAAAGGGACATTGGGGTTAGCAAGTCTAACCTTTTCATTTTACAGATGAGGCAAATCACATAGGTAGTAAGTAGTCAAGTCAGGATTTTAATCCCTGTCTTCCAAAGTCAGGGAATATGCCCCCATCCCCTAGTGCCTTGGATATGATACACAGAGGAGAGGCAGCCTCAGAGCCTGGAACACCTGGGTTCAAGTCTGGCTTCTGACACATAATGGCTGTATGATCCTGGTCAAGTCACTTGACTTTCAGTGCCCCAGGCAATTCTGGAAGACCATAAATTGCAGGGAAGTTCCCAATCTGCATTAGTGGGGTGGGGAGGGTGGTCTTCTCCTCCTGGGGTTTTTTATACCAATAGAATCACTGGTCCAGTCACTTTCTCTGTATTTTGAAAACAGATAGATAGATAGATAGAGAGAGAGAGACAGACAGAAAGGATAGATAGACAGGATAGATAGATAGATAGATAGATAGATAGATAGATAGATAGATAGATAGGTAGGCAGACAGACAGGATAGATAGAAAGAAAGAATAGAAGGTCCTTGAGGACAGGAACTGTTTCTTGTGTGTTTTTGCTGCATGGGAGGCACTTTCATTTTCTTATTCTCTCAATATAGAGACCAGACCAAAGGGCAAACTCTAAAGCGGGGTGAGGAAGCTATGGCCTCAAGGCTACCGTTTCCCATCCCTGCTCTGAAGTATTTCAAAGTTTAACAGGCTTATTGTTAAAGAGGCACAGAGTAGGTGCTTAATAAATGCTCATTGACTGATTCCTTCATTACTCAGGGCTTCTGTAAGCAAGTGCTTAATCAAGGCTTGTGGTTAACTTGTAGAATCTACCCCTCACATGCACCTAGAACTTGTAGACCATTCACAGAAGCTCTCCTTTGGGTGGTTTCCCATTGAATGGTGGAGGAGGCAGTTTTAATGATCAGATCCATCAGTTCGCATTAAAGCCGTCTTAAAGCTGTGATGTCAGGAGGACATTTTTTAGTGTCTTACAGACTCATGCACCAGGGCCTCGGAGAAGGATGCTAGCTTGGCCTGGGGGGGACGCCTCACCTCTGGTTGACTCCAGAGAGGAGCCATGTTTTGGAAGGCTCTATCTCAGTGAAGTACCCAGAGTTTGACCTCCGTGGAAGCTCCTTTTGAGACACGTCTTCTGGCTGTCCTTCAGCTATCCTTCTTCCAGGGCCCCCCACACTCTCATGAGATTCCTAGCACTTCCTGGTTTTGACTGGGTCAGAAACACTGTAAGAATAGCTTCTCTCTTGGGATCTTGGTACTTCCACTTCTGGATGGAATCATGAAATGCAGAGGCGTGGGAAAATTAAAACAAACACCCCAGTGAGGCAGCTGCCTCTCACTGAGCCACCAACAAGCTTCAGGTTGGGTTCCCTTCAAGGCGTTGAAAAAATGGGCTGGACCCACACCTTTAGGCCTGCATTGCTGGACCCAATGAATTCTTCCTCCCCTCTGTAGGCGGCATGTCTGATTACACCACCACCCCACAAGGAAAATACTCTGCTCATCTGGGGGATGTCCAGGGGGACATTTTATATATATAAACACTGGTACTCACCCACCACTCTGGTGGGGTTTGGGCTCAATTCACTCCAAACAAACAAACCCACACCTCCCACAGTATTAAGCACCTACTATGTGCTAGGCACTGGAACTACAAAGACAAAATTAAAAATATTCCTTCTCTTGCATTTTCCCAGGAGAGGCGTAAAAGGGGTTATGAGAGGTTCACAGAATACGTAGATATGAAGCACAAGCAAAATCATCCAAAATAAGTGAAGATTAAAAACCTAGAGCTGACAGCTAGCTCGAGAGCCATTTTGCTGATGAGGAGATGGGCTCAGGGAGGCTGTGACATGACCAATGTCATACTTATAGTATAAACTTCAGATGTGGATTTTAAACTAGGTCCTCTCCCTAACCTTTGCTCCCTCCTCTCCCTCCCTCCCCCTTTTCTCCTTCTCCCTCTCTGTTTCTTCCTCCCTCTCCCTCTTCTCCTACTTCCGCTCCCCTCCCCCTCCCTCTTTCTCTCTCCTTCCTTTCTTTTCTCTCTCCTTCCCTCCCTCCTCTCCCTTTCTCCCTCTCTCTCTCTCCCCTTTTCTCCTTCTCCCTCTTCCCCTCTCTCTCTCCTTCTCTCCCCCCTTTTACTCTCCCTCCCCTTTTTCCCTCTCTTTATGTCTCCTCCCTCCTCTCTCTTCCCCTCCTTCTCCCTACCCCCCAACTTCTTTCAAGCACCACACTAACTCACTCCTTCTGTACTGCTCCTCTCCACTCCCTGCCAATTCCAGAACCCCAACATTCCCTCCATGGGCTTCCTGGCCCCTGAAAACATGTGGACGTGAACCTTTCATCCAGTCTTCCCTTCATCAAGAGTTGGTGATAAAGGCAGCTGGAATGGGAGCTATGTAAATCCCTTTTTGAACTAGGCATCAGAGTTGGAAGAGAGCTGAGTGGCATCTAGTCCAACCTACATCTGACGAAGAACCCCAGGGGGTAACACATCCCCCAGGTGACTATCTCCACCTCCGATGAGTGGCAAGCCCGTGTGTTCCAAGGCAACTCTAATCCCATCAGGGACAGCTCTCACTGTTTAGGAATTGTTCCTGACATCAAACCCAAGCCTCTTTTTTGTGATTTCTACCTATTTCTTTTACTTTGGTCTTCAGGGACCAAGTAGGAACTTTGGGATGGACAGCTCTTATGCTCCAACTAAGTCAATTCATCAAGTGAGATGCTTTCCCTGGCATCCCAGAATCAATAGAGGGGCAGGTAATAGGAGCCCTGCTACAGGAGGGAGGGCTCATTCACAGTCACCTACTTCCTACTGCCCTCATAAACTACTAACAACCATCGTCCATTGGACTTTTTTCTCCGTCTCCAAGGTAAGAAGGAGGCTTGCTGAGGCTAACTGAATCTTCACATGAAATCATCAAGATGAATTGTCTGCTTGCTGTTCCTTCACATGCATTAGAGATGGCATTGCTATGGGGAAGCTGGCAACCATCACATTAACAATTGTCAGCCGGCCCACTCCCTTGGAGCTGACACAGAGCGCTCTCCCAAGGCGCATCCAGCCTTCAGGCTCTGGCTTTCTGGGAATGCTGCTTCAGTGTGCAGTCAAGGACACCCCCATGTTGACCTCTTCTCAGCAGCCAGGACCCAACAAAGCTGGGCATTCTTGGGGGTGCTCCAGCTGCTGGCCACTGGGGTGGCCAGAGAAGGAAGGTGCAGTGACGGATTTCTTTCTAGTGCACTAAGGGTCTAGTAGCCTTTCACTGGACCTGGATGGAAGGAGGACTGGGATGTCCTCTTCAAATATGTACCCTCCATGGGCACTGAGAGTCCCTAGCTTTTTCTTTCATGCATGCAGGAGACACTTCCCAGCCAAGATGATATCCTAGCAACTCCTTGTGGTCATGGGAACACTGATGATTACAGTGGACAGGCTTTTAAACTCTGCCTTTGTGGCATCTGAGAAAGTGGCTATTTGGGAAGCTGGGATAATTATTACTCAGAACTTCTAAAAGTAGATGCCAGGGAAAGAGGGCTTCCCAACAGATAGCCCCATCTTTTGAGGAAAGTGACCTCTGCCTGCCCAGCAGACTTCTGCAGTGCTAGATACTACAGGGCTGAGGAATTACTTCTTTCTCTGTGGTACTAACCATGGCCATCCCTCCTGGGTCCCACCACCTCTGAGATTTTGTGATCCTATGATCTGATTCCTTTCAGATTTAAGGGAGTCAGACAGGAATAGTGACAAGCACACTATATTGGGAGGGAGAAAAATCCAGCTCAAGCCTCAGCTGTACCACCAACTGGCCCATCACCTTAGGCAGCTGTCACTACATCACTCCCCTGCTCAAGAATCTTTCCATGACTCAATTTCCTCTCCTGTATAATGTAGTGGTTGTAGTGGGGTATATTTCAAGCCAGAAGACCTGGATTCAAATTCCAAGCCTGCTACTACAAAGATGGGAAAGGAACAAACATTTATTAAGTGCCTACTGTGTGCCAGGCACTGTGCTAAGTGCTTTACAAATATTATCTTATATATGTAATATTTCTCTCTCTCTCTTTCTCTCTCTCTCCCTCCCTCCCTTCCTCTCCCTCTCCCTCTTTCTCTCTGTCTGTCTGTCTCTCTCCCTCTCTGTCTCTGTCTCTCTCTTTCTCTCTGTTTCTCTTTCTGTGTCTGTCTCTCTCTCTGTCTCCTCTCTCTCTCTTCCTTTCTGTCTCTCTCTCCCCCCCATCTCTCTCTCCTTCCTCTCTCTCTCTGTGTCTCTCTCAGGTTTGCCAAGTGCTTTTCTGCATATCTCATTTAATCCTCATTCACAACAACGCTATAAAGTGGGTGCTATTATCACCATCTCCATTTTACCGATGAGGAGTTGGAGGCTGAGAGAGATTATGTGACTTGTCCAGGGTTAGTGTCTGAGGTAGGATCTGAACTCAGGTCTCTTTGCATTCTGATAGGACACTGTAAGAACAATCCTTCCTGTTTCCCCTGGGCAGGAATATACCTCTCATCAGTTTCATCACATCACTCATACTCCAGAACCTTGAATAGCTCCCTATTGTGTGGAGAAGAAAGCCCACACTTCCCACACTGGCATTCAGGGCCCTCTGCCAAATGCATTTGGACTTAGTGACCATGGAGACAAATGAGGAGGAGGATGGAAATGATGCAGCTGAAGAGAATTCAGAAGAAAAAAGGAGGCTTGGATGATGGGCCTGGCACACGTGGTGGGCCTGAATGGATGAAGAAATACTATGTGCCACCACTGAACCAAGCTCTGGACTTGGAATCAGGAAGATCTGGGTTCAAATTCCATTTTGGGTGCTTCCTAGCTGTGTGACCTTGGGCAAGTTGCTTAACCTCTCTGTGTGCCTAGTTTTATCCTCTGTAAAAGGGAGGAACTGGTCTTCGTGTTCTCTGAGATCCCTTCCAACTCTAAATCTATGGTCCTCATGATCTTAAGGGCCAGGGGTGCAAATAGAAAAGCAAAGCTGGCCCTTCCCTCAGGGAGCTTATGTTCCAAGAGGAAAGACACCCGGGTGTACACCTCCTCCCCATGCCAGGCCTTCAGACACCTGCAGAGTGCTACTCTCCTCCCCACCCCCATTTCCTTTAGCTAATCCTCCTATAGCAAGATTTTGGGGTCCTCCACCGTCCCTGTTGCCCTGAAATGCATGCCTAGAGAGAGGAAAAGGAGTGAACCTGTGGTTTCATTGCTTTAGAGAATTCCCAGGTAAGGAAACTCTATCTGCTAGTATGAATTGGAATCTTCTCTGTTATTTATAGTCTCAGAGGGTTGCCCAGAGCACTGAGAAGCAAAGGGACTTGCTCAGGGTCATTCAGCCACTAAGTGACAAAGTGATGGGATCTGACTCCTCCTGACTCTGAGACCAACTGTCCACGCATCCTGCCATACTGCCTCTCCCAGTGCGCAGAACTGAATCAGATGTGCCCTGACAGGGTCAGAGGACAGCAGGCTCCTCATCCTAGGCACCAGGTACTCTCAGATTACATTGTGGATTTTTTTTAATGTTTTATTGACATTATTTTCTTTAAAAAAATTTTTTTTTAGAATTTTTGGTCATTCCTCAATCCGAGATTCCCCTCCCCTCCCCCTCCCTCCTCAACCTTCCCTTATCACAAAGGAGGACAGTGGAGTCTGACAGAGCAGTGGGGCTTTGTCCCAGGCTGAAAACTGCATTCACTTTTTTGCCTACCAGATTTCCACCTCTCGAATCATATGGAGCTTGAGCGTCATTAAAACTCCAAGATCAAGTTGAGACGATCTGTCCAACTCATCCCCATGTGACTTGCTTACTGAACCCTTGTTCCCTGAGATTGAAGCCTGGACTTCAGCTTTCATTAGGCTCCTCTTGGGCTGGTCTCATTTCCTGGGCTGGACACTTTGGCTCTGCCTTCCAATGTTATCATCACCACTCCCCAACATGGCTGTTCCAGCTCCATCTACATCACACACCCACTCAAAGACCTTCAATGATTCCCATTTGATTATGGCCCAGGCACCAGCTTCACTAATTACCAGTGCTAGTCACTTTCCTTTGGCCTTTAGACTCTGCCTCTCACATGCACTTTGTCAGAATGCCTGAGGCAGGTACAAATGCTATGCCCTGGACCAGGAGGTTTTGTTGTTGTTACTAACCATTTTCATTTCAAGCTAGACTGAAATCTCCTTGAGGGTAGGGACCATATTTGGTTGATTTCTTACCCACATCTATCTCCTTGGGATGAATAGCCCAGGACGTTCCACAGTAGATGATCAATACATAAATGTTGAATTTTGAGGTGGAAGTTGGGTGATGGGAACTGTCCAGGGACTTGGGGCTAAGGTGTGGAAACCTTTCTGTGCCAGAGAGGCCAGACCATGACAATGGTGTCCCCTGGGATGGGAAAGGGACCAGTGGTTCACCTTGATTTCCTTCCCTCCCAGCTTTGCTTAGGCTTGACTCTGAATACAGCCTGAGAAATCTGAAGGATGATGAATGACGTTTAAGTCTTTGGACTGTCAGGGTTGAAGGGAAGAATTACTCTCTTCCTTCCCTTCATAGAAAAATGAAAAGTGAAGTGTGAACACACTGATTATTATGATTGAATGAAACATTTATTAAGTGCCTACTGTATACTGTACATATATTTATGCTGTTTATATGTATATATACTGTATACTGTGTATGTGTATATATATATATATGTTTATGCCTGTTGACACTAGGGATACAAAGCTAATACACACACATACACATATACATATACACACACACATACATACACATATACATATACACACACATATATTTGTGCCAAAGTTGAAAAGTAGTAGACAGGATATCAAGTTCAGCAAACATCTAGGAGGCTTGTGTGGCTGGAACACAGATTATGTAAATGGAAGCATGAAGTAAGCCTGGAAACCAGATGGGAACCAGAGCTTTTTAAATGTCAGCATGAAGAGCTGGTGCTCACTAGGGAGCCATGGAAAGTTTTTGAGTAGGAGAGTACTGTGGTCCAGACTTTTCTTCCTCTCCTCCTCCATTAGAAAGAAGTGAATCCTTTTGCTGTGCTCTCCTGCCTAAGAACTGGTTCCCCAGGGCTGACAATTCTCAGCAACAGAGTGGAGCATAGGGGCGAAGGGTGCTGGAGGCGGCGCCAGAGTCTTTTCATTCCTGACTTCATTGAATTAGGAAAAGGGCATAATTTTTCATAATTGTGTCCTGAATCAAAACAGAACCAGGCTTAAAGTCAAATATTCAATCAGCCCCATTCACCTCGTTTTTATGGTGCCTTAATCGGGCTGTAAATAACTCCTGGGAGGAATCTGGCTGGCATTTTGCACAACTCATTTCACTGTTTGGCTCAGAAAAGAACACAGAAAGATTTTTTTCCTGCTAACTGCCTGGGCCACACAGGATGAAGGAGGGGTTCCATTTTTATTAACCCCTTCGCAGTCCCAGAAAGCCCAAGAGGGGCCATCAATCATTTGGGCATTCAACGTACGCATGTTGAATGTCTGCTACACATTGAGGGTGACCCCCGCCCCTCTCCCCAAGTGATCTAGAACAGGCCCTTCCCATCCTGATGTCACCATGCTAGACTAAGTAACGGGGAGACGAGCAGGCAAGGACAAATTTCTTTTGACTCCAGAAGTCAGTGGAAGGCCATCTAAGTTTCAGCAAGACGCTCAGGAGAGATAAGCAATGGGGCTTAAGGAAATCCCCCGGCTTTAAATAAACCAGTTACTAATATTAACCAGGAGGCCTTCCCACAGGGATACCACCCTGAGGAATATAAATTTCCAAGATTGGCCTCTGTCATACAGCTGTCCAGCATGCTCGGTGTGTGGCCAGAGTTGTTGGTCGGGACTCGGTGGTGATGGCTGGAGGGGGAAAAGGGAGCAATCACCCAGGGCTGGAGGCAGGAGAGTAGCCATCACCAAACCAAGAGTCCCTATGACTGAATGATGACGATTTCAAGCTCTGCCATATCAGGGACTTCCCGATAAAAAGGAACCGGAAATGGAGTACTGTGGAAGAATGGCACAAGGACGGGGAAAGAAACAAGAATGTCCCCAGCAGTGATGGATCCCCAAACACATGCTTGTGTTCTTAGGTCATTTTGAATCAGTGTTCAGAAGTCTGCCAAGAAACTGGGCTAACGGTCAAGAAGTCCTATCCCTAGCACCTGCTTCAAATGGGGCTGGGGCTAAAGGATGGGATTGGAATGAGGGCTAAAGGTCTCTCAACTAATGCACCTGCTCCATAACTGTAGTCTTTGACACAGGCACAATGATGCAGACAGTCTCTACTACAGATGCTGAAAAATATTGCTTGGATTGCATCAGTCCTTCTCCAGGATGTCTTCTAACTCTCTTGGTACCTCTCTTGCATCCTTAGCCAGCTCTGGTTTATACTGTGGCATCTATGGACATACCTTATTCCCCTATTGGTTTGGGGAAAAAAACCTTAAGAGAGAGACCCTCTCATGTGCATCTTTGTAGTTCCCAACATCAGGCCCTGCAAATGGGGAAACTGAGGCCCAGAGAGAGAAAGGATCTGTCCCAAGGTCACACTGCTGATTAGTAGCCAGAGCCAGGTGTAGACTCCCTATCTCCCGACTCTCCATTTCATGGCTAGACATCAGACCTGGTACTTTGCCTAGGTGAGTGCCTGGAGATGGGCAGAGATGTTTGCCTTGGTTGGTTCGGGGGGCAGCGCTTGCTGGCCCTCCTTTTGTAACCTTATCTCCTATCCTTCCCTGCAAGAACCACAGGGTACAGCCAAACCAGACAACTCCCAGTCCTACAAACAAGAACCATACTTTCCCAACTCCATACTTTTGCATGTACTTCCTTCTCCCTGGAAGTTTCTTCCAATCAAGCAACAAGTATGTAAGTATTTGCTCTGTACCAGACACTGTACTAGGTGCTAGGGATGCTTAAAACAAAACAAAACAAAACTGAAGAAGCAAAACAGTCCTTGTCCTCAAGAAGCTTACATTCCAACCTGTGCCAATCCCTTTTGTCCTTCCAAGCCCAATTCAAATGGTGCCTCTTCCATGGAGCCTTCCTGAACATCATCTCCCTCAATCCCCTTCTCCCACTGCACCCCCCGATATACCCTGCTATAGAAACCATGTCTCCTTTCCCTGAACTCCCAAGGCATTGGGTTTGTCCCTCTCTCACGTATTTGCTGCTTGGATCAGGGTTATTGAGATCCCTACCCCAGATTAATGATCTAAATGGTCAGGAACAGGTTCTGATTGATCATGACATCCTCCATAGGAAGGACCCCTCATGGAATCCCAGAGTCTCTGAGGTAGAGGTAATCTCAGTCACCATCTAGCCCAATGCCCACCTGATCCCTGACTCAGAGATGTGTATGCTTCTCAGGGTCACAGAGCTAATGGTGCTAAGATATGGTTCACACTCAGGTCTCCTGACTCCAAAGATCAGGGCTCTTTCCACTAAGCTGCACTGCTTCCTAGGAGACATAGCTCTAGAAATGTTGGTGGAATGACTGTCACCTACAGGAAATAGCTTCTCAGCCCCCACATTCTGTGTGGAAGCTTCCCTGGGCATCCATTCGGTCTCTTTGTGGAATTTGAATGATTTCCAGGGGTTTCACATATTGCGACAGATTTTCAGCACCTCCTTACTGGACAGGTAAATATTTACATTTCAGGGTGCACGGCTTCACTTGATTACAGAGTCTGTTAATGATTAGGCCTGCTACTAAATGAAGTCCAAGTTTCAGAATCTGGAATCAAGATGTGTTAACTCCCCAAGACAACATTTGTTGAGCTGAGAGGTGATGTTATTAGCTCAAAAAAAAAATGATTTTTATTTCTGTGAAGCTATAAAGTTTGCAAAGTGATCTATTATCTCTGTCAATGTATGTATTTATTGATCCACAATCTAGCTATCTCCATGTATGTATATATGTATATATACATGTATTGTGCATGCATATGTGTGTGTGAAAAACCACTTGTCGAACAACGACTCTTGTTTAGAAGTGGATTGGACAAGATCATCTCTGAGGGTCCCTCTGACATTCTGGGATTCTGTGAAATGGTTTTTCTTCATACATGTATGTGTACACATATATATGATATGGACATTCAGTATATGCATATACATATGTGTATACATGTGCATATGTGTACATGTGTATGTATATGTATATAGATAGAGAGAATGAGAGAAAGAGTGTGTGTGTGTGTGTGTGTGTGTGTGTGTGTGAGTGTGAGAGACAGAGAGAGAGAGAGTATTCTGTCCTGATCTCCACAATTGGGGTAGCTAGGTGGCACAGTGAATAGAGTTCTAGACCTGGAGTCAGGAGGAATCCTCTTCATGATGTCAAATCCAGCCTCAGACACTTACTAGCTGTATGACCCTGGACAAGTCATTTCACCCTGTCTGCCTCAGTTTCCTCATCTGTAAAATGAGTTAGAGAAGGAAATGGCAAACCACTCCAGTATCTTTGCCAAGAAAACCCCAAAAGGGATCACAGAGAGTCAGACACAACTGAAAGGACTCAACAACATGATCTCCACAACCAACAGTGGGACAAATGCGTATTATCATTTTACAGATAAGTGTGATGAGGCTCAGAGTGGTAAAAGTCACCCAATCACACACTAAGAGGAAGAGTCAGGATTCGAACCCAGGTCTTCCTGAAATCCGATACAGCGCTCCCTCCATTATCCTGGTCAAAACCCCAAACTAGGGTGGGAGAAAAGGGACCTAACATGAGCCGGGCTGTCCTGGGTCCTCCTACTCCAGCATGGGACATGGCTTTTCCCCCAAATTAAACAGTCTCTGTAGCTGTTAGTTTGGCCAGTGGAGAAAGTCGGCAGGGATTTCTACACTCAGTTCACTTTCCTCTCTCTAGCTCCTCCATGATGCCAGGTCTGGCTCAAAGGTAACATCTCAAAAAGACAACATCTCTACTGTCCAAGCTGCACCAATTTCCTCCTCTCACTACTCTGGATTTGCCGATTCGGATTCATCAGTGAATGACAGAAGATTGTCCACCTGGTCAATATCTTTGTTACTGCCCATGATCCATTTTCAGTCCCTACACCTTGTTATTCCTTAATGGGATGCTTCTGGATAGTCTTTTTATCCTGGAAAAAATAGATCGACAAGGTTCTGAAACAGCATCACTTTTTCAGAATAATTCAGTTTATCCGCGGTTATAGGGAAGGGCCAAATGCCTCTGCAAGTTCAGGGAACAGCAATCAGCAGTTTTTTTCCTCATAAGCCTGGGAGTCTATGAAACCTGCGAACATCACAGGTGTGAAGAGGATTTCAAATCTCTGAAAAGTACTTAAAAAAATCCCAACAAGCAAAACCAAACATGCCTTAGCATTATTCAACAAGAATGTTGCCAGCCTGCTGCTGCTTCTCCATGGATCAAGAAAAGCAGAGTGGAGGACTAACTAGCCTGGGGTGAATGGGGCCTTGTCACAGGGTGCCATCTCCAAAGGGGGCATGCTACCTACCATCCCCTTCAGCACCTGCCACCCCTGGGCTCCTGAATGAGTGTTTGTCTGCCTCCTCTCCCGGTGGGACCGTACACATAGTCAGACTTCACCCAAAAAAGAATTTGTACCCCAGGTGATAACATTCCTACGAATAGCATTAAAGCAGAGAATCACTAGACGCAGTTCCAGAGGACAGAAAGATGTGATGTTGGCTGCAGGGGGTGGAAAGGAGAGATGGAAGCTATGAAAACGTTCAATCTCCTTTTCTACCATGACTTTAACTCGCCTGTAACTGAGGAAAAGCAACATGGAGCAGGGGAGAGAATGCCGGATCTGGGTTCAGCTTCTGGCTCTGCTATTTACTTACCACCTGTGAGAACTAGCGCCTGTCATTTCCTTGCTAGCTTACTAACTTCAGAGAGACGCGGAGCCAGAAGACTGGCTGGCAGATCCTGTTTTGGGGGTGAGGGGGGCCACAGCAACTCATGAAAGTCATCCACTAAGCTATGGAGGGGTTACAATCTGTTTCAGGAGAGGGGAGATCAAAGGCTTTGTTAATGTTGTGGTATTGAAATCTCACTCCTGTGCACCCATCTCTGGTTTCCAGAAATCAGGTTTCCGTGGCGGGGCAGGCAAGGAGGCGTGTTTTAAATGATCTCAAGTTATGTCAGCTGGAAAGTCAATTGTCTTAGCTAGTTCTTTGGCCCACTCAGTTTACTGAAAACTTGTAAAGTCAACTAAATTCAATTTGCACCCTGCTAACAGCAGGCAAGGACTATGAACAGAACTGGTTACATATTTAAGTGGGGCTGAAATGAAGAGCCAAATAGGGTCACAAATAAGTCTGCCCACACTCTCTTCCTTCCTCCTGGAGCATTTGAGAAACAATGTTCTCCAAAGTTCATGCTTTGGTGTCCAGAGGGGTTCAGGCCATCTGTGTAGACAGACTTGCTGTTATGATTTGAAAACTGGTACCTAGCCCCTCTCCTATTCTGCATGTCCCCAGAGTTCTTGGCTTGCTGGCGTTGAGGACAACTGGCCCTTCTCAAGGTTATCTCTGTGCTGCTTCAACTTGTCCACTTCTCTTTTTTAATTCATCCACCTCTCCCAGTTTAACCCTGGGATTAAATCACTCTCTGCTCAGGTGCACAATCTCCTTGGGAATGTGAGAATGTCGATCAAATCTCTCCTTGAGACCTGGAGCCTCCTGGGAAATGTAGTCTTCCTTTTGAATATGTCTCCATGATAGAAGGAAAAATCTTACACACGTGAAGGATGTCATGGAGAAGATATTCCCTTCAATCCCTGACCCTACAGAGTTCCCAATGATCCCCAGGATTATCAGGACAAGACAGAAGAAAGCATTTTTTCTCAGGAAATTTTAGACCTTGCTTACCTCAAGAGTCCAGATACCAACACAGAAAAAACTTTTTACATAAGACTTCAGTCTTTTGTTGATTTCCTCTCTCAAACAATTCACCTTGGGTCCATATGCAATCAAGCCAGAGCCGTGAGCCTTCCTCTCCTAGCATCATTTTCACTCATTCTCCCATTGCTGGTATACATGTATGGACCCAGAGGGCCTGGCCCTCTTCTCTTCTAAGTCAGGCCAAACCTGTGTTACCTGGGATGTTTGGGTAGTGGAGAACGCTCAGCATCAATTCCTAATGCGCAAGTGAAGGAGTGCGAGGTATCGGACAATGGGCTGGCCACCAAGTGGCTGGAAGATTTCATCTTGGGCTTTGAATATGAAATTCCTGCCAGAAGCTTATTTTCTTGGAATATTCCTTTATCCTCAAAAAGATGCATAGGAGGAAATGCCAGAAGCTGGAGGGTTCCTGCTTGGCTTTTGCTGAAGGAGGCTTTAGTGACCCTCCTTCCAAGCTTCACTGAACCCAGGGATTCAAGCAACTGGGAAGGCACAGAGAGTCTAGGCAGAGAAGGTGGTGCAGCAGCTGACTTCCAAATGATTCTGGGGTTCAATAATAGAAGCTTTTGGCACCAATGGAGAGAAGTAAATTACTGCATATTAATCATTCCTGATCTCTGCAAAGAATCAATTTTCCACCGCTGCAATTTGTTGTTAATGTGCTTTCGACCTCCACAGGAAGCGAGATGGCTGCCCCGCGATAGTGGCTTGGTGATGGACTAACCAGGCAGGCCACATGTGGCTTTCCATTCCATTATCTCTTTAAATGGGAAAAATATTGATGAAAAAGGAGAGGAGGCCCATACTGCATTCACTCTTCAAGGCCAATCTCTAATCCTACTTTTTTCTGTAGACTTTCACAGCAGGGCAAATCATTTTCTTGCCAAAGTCTCAGTGTTCTCTGCTGTAAAATGGGTTTAATAACTATCCCTTGACCCACCTAGCTCACTGGGGTGCTGTGAAGAAAGCACTTCACACACCGATGATACTGCAGAAATGGGACCCGGGGTTAGGACTGCAGATGTGGTTGACATTGATTTCTCCCCTTCCAGCCCACCTGACACACGGCATTTGGACCAGACTGCTTGGCCTCAACCAGCCATGTATGTATTATGTGCTTACTACATGCCAGGCTTTCTGCTTAGGTTCTGGGGATGCAAAGAAAGGCAAAGCCAGCCTTGCCAAGTAGATTGCACACCAACAGGGAAGCCCCTGCATACATGCATAAGCAGACACCTACGAGATGGCTACAGAGGAGATGAAGGTAACCCAAAAGAGGGAAGGCAGTAGCAGCTGGAAAGCTGGGTGCATGGGAGTGCAGAGGAGCCAGGAAGGCCTCCTACAGAAGATGGCATTTGAGCCAAGGATTCTAGGAGGCAGAAGGAAGGAAGGGGAGCGTTCCAGGTACAACAGGGCACTGATCAATGAGGGCTAAGTCTGGGAGGTGCACAGGGGACTCCCTCCTCTATTTGGTGGGCCTGCTTCTGGAAGCGGGGGTTGGTAGAAGGACCTGGTTCTAAAGTTCACAGCATGCACAAGTATTTTCTGATTGTTCCCCGTCCTTTCACTTCATCATGAAGGAAAGGCCTTTGGGCATTATTGAATTGGTCTTGCCCCACAAGAGATGCCACTGGGTTTTTTTTTTTTTTGGCTTTTTTTTTTTTTGGCTAGGCAATGGGGTTAAGTGACTTGCCCAGGGTCACACAGCTAATAAGTGTTATGCGTCTGAGGCTGGATTTGAACTCAGCTCTTCCTGAATCTAGGGCTGGTGCTGTATCCACTGTGCCATGTAGCTGCCCCAAGAGATGCCATTGTGAAGATCAGTGGGATCATGGGTGGGAACTTTCTTGTTAAGCTGTGAAAACCAGCTACTGATGGGACAGATCTCACCATCATCACTACTGGCATTATTATTATGAGCCCAGAGAAGACTCTGCAGGCAGTCAAAGAGTCCTTATCAGGAGATCATAAATCTTTCATAGAGAGTGAGAGAGAGCTTGCCTAGGGACTCTAGGAGAGAAAGACCGATTCCTAATTAGTGTAAGTTCCTTGATGGCAGGGTGGTCTCACTGTAGTCACAACATGTCTGGGCATGTGGTAGATGCTTCATAAATGGTTGGAGATGGATGGATGGAACATGGAGGCTGCTTGTGTGCCTCAGTGCCAAATCTGTTGCTGCATGAATTTTAGCTCTTCCAAGGTGTGGCCTGCCCTCTGCCCAGGTGTTCTGGCTCCCATTTCTAGATCCATGGCCCTGCTGCCACCCTGGTTCTGGGGAGGGGAAGTGGTAAAGCACATGGCGACTTTCCTTTTTTCTAGCTACTCTCTCCCCAAAGACAACGTGGCTGAGGCCTCACCAAGATTTTTTCCAGGGTGACCCAGTACTTCTATGGTGCTCAATGATCAGTTCTGCCTGGATTCTCTATATGATCACCTGATTGGGAGTGCCCCATGGGAATGAGCAACTTTCCCTGTCCCTTCTCCCCAGTTCATTCTGGGCAAGCTCTGAGATATTTTTTTTGAACAAATGACGTGCCAAAGTCTGAGCAGTAATGGCACCTGTCTCTTCTGCCATCCTGTAACTTGAATGTATCAGTCATTCAGGAAGTCAAGGGAAAGAAAAGAACCCCAACCCACATATATCCAGAGGGCAACCCCTCCCGCCAGTGAGGATGCGTCTGCCACCATCTCCAATGGTCATCAAGATGTGGGCGTCACTGGCCAGGCGGAAGGGACTTAGGGTCACAGGTCTCAAGCTAGCAGGGACCTCAGACCCTGTAAGAATCCAAACCCCTCCTTTTCCGGATGAGGAAACTGAGACCTATGGACGCATCAAGTATCAGAGGTGGGATATCAAGGGACAGGTCTCCAACGCACCAAAGCTCATCCACTTCAATAGCACTATGGCGTATCTGACAAGCGGTCATCGAGTCATCGGGCCACTAGGGGGCGCCATAGCGCACAGAGCACTGGACCTAGACTCAGGAACACTGGAATTCATCCAACCCAACTCTTACTAGATGTGACTGTGAACAGGCAAGTTACTGAACCTGTCTGCCTCAGTTTCCTCGTCTGTAAAACAGAGATAATACATTCTAGAGTTGTGAGGATCAAACATGGTAATATTTATAAAAGCACTTAGTGGAGTGCTTGGCATACAGGAGGCTGCTTAATAAATGCTTATTCCATTGGTTCCCCCTCCCCCCAGAAATGATGAATCCACTGCCTCTGGAGGCAGCCCATTATGCCTTGGGGCATTTGGAAAGGCGAGGAAGTCCTCCCCATCCTTTAATTCAAGCCTAAATCTGTTTCTCTCCACACTCCTGGTTCTTTCCTCTGTGGTCAAGAAAAATTCAATTCAACGCAATTCAATTCAATAAACATTTATTAAGCGCCGCCTATGTGCCAGGCACCGTGCTCACGGCTGGTGACGCACTATGTCCAAACTCTTGCCCTTGTGAGAGCTTGTTATTGATATTCAGAAACAGCTATGGATCATGCTCCTCCAAAGTGCTGGGCTTGAAGTCAGAGGTCCAGGGTTCAGATCCCAACTCTTCCATGAGGGCAGAGGACTCGCTGCCCGTTATGACCTTTCTGGCTCTAGTTCTGTTTCCCTGTTCTCCTCCAAATTTAACCTCCCTCAGCCCTACAAGGGTCCACATAGGGCGTGGATTTGAATCCCTTCACCAGCCTCGTCACCCCCCTTTTGGATGCTCTCTGTTTGGATTCCTCGGAAGAGGGTGGGGCATAGAGGGATGGAAAGAAAAACATTCTTGCCTTCTTCCTGCTGGCCCCCAGGTAAGTTTCTAGATCAAAAAACCCATGAATGTGAGTCTGATGTTGACATCTGGAAATGACCATTGGCGTTTGGATGGCATGAACATCTCCCCTTTAAAGACGTCCATATGTCTCCAATTTGGTTTTACAAATTGCTCTGTTTTGGCGGGATCGCTCAAGGCCCAGTTGTCTTTCAGTTTAATTTCCTCACAAAACAAAGCCCTTGGGACTGTGAATATTTTGTTCCTCATGTCAGGATGGTTATCACCACCAGAGGGTGAAGTCCAAACTTCAGAGGAAAGCCGGCCTGACATTTCTGGAGAAATTTGGAGCTTCGTAGAAAATACTCAGATACTTACTAGTTGTGTAACTCTGGGCAAATCACTTCACCCTGTTTGCCTCAGTTTCCTCATCTGTAAAACAAACTGGAGAAGGAAATGGAAAACCACTCCAGTATCTCTGCCCAGAAAACCCCAAATGGGGCCGTGGAGAGTCGACAGGACTGAAAAACAACAACAGAAAATACTTCAGACTCTCCAAAGCTGTGAAAAGCAGCCCATTTCCTAAGCCAAAAGGGCTTCTGTTTTCTCCACATCAGGTAGAAATGGGCATGTATCTAATCCTCTAGAGACAGGGTGGTGCAGTGGAGAGAACCAGGCTCAGCATCAGGAGGGGTTTGAGTCCTATATCAAACACTTACTAACTGCATGGCCCTGAGCAAGTCACTTGAATTTCTCCGATCCTCAGCTGTAAGATGGGGATAGTAAAAGCACCTATCTCCCCAGGTTGTTGTGAGGCCCAAATGAGGTGATATTGGGTAATGTGCTTAATGGTCTATAATTGCCTTGTGTCATTCTTCTCAAGTCCCCCATCCAGTTGTGGGCTCTCTCTGATCAGGATGACATTATATTGTTCTTTGAACCCATCTCCAACCCCTTGTGTTTGGAGAATCAATCGTGCCTAGGTCTGGAGGAGATGCTTACCATCCTGGGGCTTGGAAAGATGATTTGAAGGGTGTCTGGGCCCGGGGCCATTCTCAGGAAATGGGATCAGTCACAGATTTAGAGGCTTTTTTCTCGGTGACGTCTCAGAAATCGTTCCTCGGGACAGTAGGGAGCCTGGCAGGCGGCTCCGGTGTTTATCTGAGAGGAGGAAGTGGGGGCATCTCATCTCCCCGACCTGGGGCTGCAGGCACCCTCCACAAGGCCTGCTCCACGTCTCAGGAAGCTGTCTCCGGGCTCTGCCTCATTCTCCCTGAGGTTTACGGCCTTTCCCGGTCTTAGATAAACTCCCCTCGACATGCACTTCCTTCCAGACCTGAGCTGAGAAATCTGTCCCCGCTGCAGTGCAGAGAGGCTGCCGGGATTGGCAAAGACAGTAGGGCCCCTCACCCCCCTTCCAGGCTTCCTTCAGCAGGGCGTGCCTTGAGGGCCCTCAGCTAACACTGGATCTATAAACAGTACTGTGCTCAGGCCGTAAGTCTCTCTGGCCGGGACAGCCCTGGGCAAACCTTTGGTCTCACACTCAGGTTCAGGCAAGCATGTGGGTAAGGTAAACACGTCAGGTTAATTTGGGGGCAGAGGCAGAAATGGTCCGGGTTACCATGACCCCAGCATGAAGGCCCAGCAGGGAGGGAGGAGCGACAATGCCCTGCATGGATATCTTGCACAGAGGCTGCTGGGTCCTCAGCATCCAAACCAACCCCTCGCCCTTCTCATGGGAGAGGTGTCTGCGGTGACCTTGTTCTGCCCGACTCTAGAGGTCACTGCCAGCACCTAGTTGTCTGTTTGTTTGGGAGGGCTGCTGGGAGTGATAGAGAGGCAGATTTGGGTTCTATGTAGGGAAGTGTTTTCCAGCAACTTCTGAGCCACCCTCCAAAATAGAATGGGCAGCTGCTGCCTCAGTCAGTGAGCTCCCCATCACTGAGAGGACTCAAGCAGAGGCTGGCTGATGACTCACCAGGGATACCATAAAGGGGATTCGTTTCTTGGGTAGCCTGTCCTGCTAAGGGCCCTTTTCCTGCCGAGACTTCCTTGGAAGCAGGAGGAGTAAGCACATGGTGAGTCAGGTCTTTCTGTTTGGCTCCCCTCACCCATCTGGGGCTGGGCCAGGGTGAGGGCGTAGGAGTCCTCAGGGTGACAGGTCTTTGCCACTCTGCCCAGCCTGATCGGGGGTCCTTCCCTGCTCTGTGCTCCTGGCAGGGGCCATCCCAGCTTTCTGCCATGAGCACCTTGGGCTTGGCCATGCACAGGAGGTTAGGACGGAGTGCAGAACACCACCTGTGATTGACAGGGTCCCTCCTGGGCCTTTTAAGGACAATCAGCATGAGTCATTTGTCGTGAGATCACGTTTCTCCTGCCCATGAGAAAACTGGACCTTTCAATCCCGGGACCTCAGACCTAGAGGTGAAAGGGATCTTAAGTCCAGCCCCCTCCTTTTACAGATGAGGAAACTGAGGCCAAGGGAGGAGTAGTGACTTTGCCCAGGGTGACAGAGATAGTGACAGAGAAGGTGGGATTTGTAAATCTTTTTTGGCAATTGGAGTTAAGTGACTTGCCCAGGGTCACACAGCTAGTAAGTGTCAAGTGTTTGGTCTGAGGCCAGATTTCAACTCAGGTCCTCCTGACTCCAGGGCCGGTGCTCTATCCACTGCACCACCTAGCTGCCCCCTGAGAAGGTGGGATTTGAGCCCTGATTTTCCTGATTTCAAATTCACCCCAATATGCAGCTTCACAAATAAGTTACCTAGGTTTTCATTTGTTTAACAGATGGAGATTAAGCCCCTCCTGCATACAGAGCTTTGTGCTAGGGAGCAGGAGAGATACCGAGTGGATCCAGACCCTGCCCTCAGGGAGCTTAGAGTTCTGTGGAGAGGAAAGAGGGAAATGCCGATCCTTAGCATACACGGCATTGCGCCATCTGAGGTGGGAGGACAAAACACCACAAACCTAGCGCCAAGAGGGACCTCACTGGCCAGGGAGTCCAGCCCCCTCGTTTTGCAGATGAGGAAACCAAGGTTTAAGTTAAGACTGGGCTCATCCGGGAAACATCATCTGATCATAAATTTAGGATTGGCAGAGACCTGGGAATTCCTCAATTTCTCATTGAACAGAGCAGGGAACTGAGGTCCAAAGACAGTGACCCAGTCAAGGTCACACAGTTAGTTAGCAGGAAAGGCTCTCTAGGAGGACCCTCAGATTCCCAGGAGTATGGGTCAGAGCTGGGATCTGAACCGGGGTCCTCCTGATTCTACTAAGCTTCCTCTCTACACCAGCACGATCCACTCACAATTCAACCCCACAAGTATTGGGGGGCAAGGGGGGCTATTCTACTCATTCATGTATTCACCTCATTCAGTCACCGATGATTTGTGAAGTATCTACAATATGTGATGCTCTGGGTGTCCACGTGGCTGGTCACTGTGGGTGGACAGGCAACAATGGAGCCCTGTGCTCCTGCCCTCCAGGAGCTCACCTTCCTCTGATTGAAAAGACAAAACCCAGGAAAACAGGAGGCATCACAAGGCCAAGGCGAGGGGCAGACAGGAAGGGCCTTCATGGACTAAAGTCATCAGCAAAGACGGAGGAAGATGGTGAGGAGAGGAAGGGGAGGCCATTTTGCCTCCAGGCAGAAGACCCAGGCCCCTGCCAAGACCCAGAAAAGCCCTGCTTACTCCCCTAAGGATGGAGGCTATGTGGGAGGGCTGATGATCCCCTGGCTTCTTTCCCCAACTCTTCTAAGAGCTTAAAGGCTTAGGAACAGGGCTAAGTCAGGCCCTGGAGGCCTTGGAGGCGGAGGCGAGCTGTCAAGGCTGAAACTGGAGACCCCTGGTCCCAGCCCTTCCTGCCAGCTGATACTTAATCCCCTACTGGACCAGCTGTCCCGGGAGATATTCCCCCAATGGGTCACTTGATGGGGACACTTCTGTCAAGCTTTGGTATTTTGGGTTTGTCCACGGGATTCTTGGAAGGTTGACATCCGGGGCTGAGTGTTCAGCCTGGGGGAGAGACATCAGTCAGAGTCTTACTAGGTGCACTGACTGATGCCTTTTCCCTTCTAGGCCCACCTGATGCCCTTCTCAGGTTCACAAGGGCTTGCCACATGGTTGGGCTATGTGTGGACACAGCCTCACCACCGGGTGAAGCTGGCACTGAGACGGACTGCCTGATTTATAAACAGCCCGGATTGGGAGAAGTCCCAAAAAACAAACTCTTCAAATAGAGCAGGGCCAGGCCCTGTGACCCAGGGAAGGAAAAGAAGGAACAAGTGTTCGCTAGCCAGTGGCCTCAATTCCTCACTTTTCAATAGGAGGTCAGAGCTTTGTGGAGCTAGAAGCTAAGAAAAGTTGGTGACCTTGGTGGGGCCTTACATCAAAGAGGAGGCAGAATTTTTGTTGGAAACGGGAGCTCCTGAGAATAAATTCTCTAGCATCATATCATTGTGAGAATGTGCACATGGGGAGAAAAGAGAATTGGGGAGATTCCCTCATGTAGGAAGCAAGGGCCAGGTCCTCCTTTCTTGGAAATCACATACAAGCTAAAGCATGCAGCAGGAGTCTGGAAAATTAAAGAGTTTTGTTTTGTTTTGTTTTTGAAGCAACAATGCTTAGCTGGTCAGCTGATCTCTGGTTAGATTGTGAGCTCCTTAAGGGCAGGACTGCCTTTTGCCTTTCTTTGTCTTGTGCTTAGCACACTGCCATCCACAAAGAAGGTACTTAAAAATACCTGTTGACTGACTGACTGATCAGTATGGGGCTTGAATTGGAAGCCAAGGACCTGTAGAGGCACCCCTGCTTATGAGCTATGTGACCTTGGACAAGTCACTTTCCATCTGTGGATCACAATGTCCTCCATGATCTTATGATGTTTCCAGGGGGATCCAGTTGACTGTGGGATTTTCTTTTTTTAGTTGGGGGGATGGGGTGTCTATGTCATGACCCACCATTTCTTTCTTCCTTCTCTCCAGAATCCTCCCACTTCCTAACTATATGGCCATGGACAGACCATTTCATCTCTGATTTTCAGTTTCCTCATCTGTAGCGGCTCAGTGATAATGTTTATACCACTACACTCACAAGATTGTGGGGAAAATGCTTTGGAAACCTTGAAGTGGGATGTGAGGGGAGTTATTTGTCACTGTTCTCATCTCATTCTCTCTTTGGTCCAGGGATAAGTTGCTGTCCTATTCTTCTTTGATGTTTAACATCCTGCGTACAGTTTCAGAGGTGGAGAAATTAACTTCTGTGGGTCTACTCTCCAAGCCACGATCCGGTCCATTTTACAGTCTGAAAAGACTGTGTTAAGATTAGTCTTATGAGGGGGTTAATTACTTTAAACTTGCTTTTCCCATTGAACTTTGATTTCAGATTTCTAGTATCTCTATTAGAAAACTCGATCAGTGCTTTCTCTTTGACAGCTTCCACGCACAGTAGGTCTCAGCTGGAGGAGACCATTGCCTTCTTCCATTAGTTCAATTTGGTCTCTGGTTTTGAACCTAAAGCTTTCTGGCTCTATCTTTATTGGTCCTACTCTATGTAAAGAATTCTATACTAATCCAGTCTAATGACATTTTTTATATAATTATATTCCATTCCTCAAGATGGAAGTATTAGTACGGTTGTTGATGAAGCCCTATTAATTTGATCTCCTCCATCACGTTCTTCATAAGATGTTTCACTTCACTTCCTTTTTTTTAACCATTCCAAAATTATTTACTGTTATCTGTTTAGCATTTGAAGATGGAAATAAAATGCACTACCATTTAAGGAAAAGTTTGAACAAGAGTATCCCAGTTTTACTGAACAGCATTTAGTGGTTTTAAAAGGTATAATCAGAAAACAGGCTTCAGGAGAAAAAAAAATTATCAATCTAGATGTGGGAAGAACCTAGATTTAATATTGTAAACTGGCTTCTCAAGTTTGCTCACTGATTAGCATCATCATTAGTATTATATTGTTTTACATATCAAAACAAAGTTCACGAACAGTTTAGGAAAACTACAGCAACTGGTGACGTTTCACATTATTTTTCTCAATTTATCTTCCTGCAAAGAACTAGTCTAAACTATAGTCGAAAATCTACTGATGACCTTGTTCATCAGCAATATCTAAAAATCTGAGGTCAAACGAGTAAGTAAAAAACAAAGAGCAATTGATGAGTTTTACTAAACTACTTATTTAAAGTAAATTTTCCAAAAGTAAGCTCTATTAGGAGAAAGTAATTTACAGACTTGAGAAGTACAGTAAATGATGTTGGCCACAGCTAGTCACAGATGCAAAATATCTAATCACCAAGGCTTATTAACAATTATTATGATCAAAGAGAGATGCTAATTCAAATATGGTATTTACAAACTAGATAAACTGTCCAAGTATTATTTCATTACCACACTACACTTGGTTAACCTAAAATTACACTAATCTTTCTTCTCCCTTAATATAAGTAGGAACATGCCAATATGGAAACAAATGCAAATTCCACTTTCATATTAGTAGAGAAGAGAAGTAAAAAATCTCTTGTATATGTCTCATTGTAAAAAAGTTAAAGTACTTTTCCATTTGTTACCAAAAAAAACAAGTCAGAGGGTTACTTTTTTAAACTTGGAAACCGTACTTAGTTTTGTGTAGGAGAGGTAGCTTTCATTAAGGCTAGGTACAGTCATAGGGGGCTTAAACTATCTCCCTGAAAAATGTGCATTCCATATCATGATTATGTTGGTGACATGTTTTAAGTAAAGAATAGTTGTCCTTGTGGGTATCAAAGTATATAGTATGCTCACTATACTTGAGCCTATTTTATATATTGTACACGAATATATTTTTATATATTTTATGTTTTGTATTTTTAAATATTTTATATATTGTACATGAATAAATGAATGAAAATCATTTATTAAACGTTTATAATGTGGTAAGTATATTACTTAGCAGTAGGGACATAAATTTTTTAAAAAAGAGGTCAAGCTCTGCTCTTAAAAAGTTTATATCCTAATGGGGAAGCCAAGGAATGAGGGAGGGATAGTAATGAACATGGGTGGGTATTTTGGTTTGGAAAGTTAAGGGACTGTGAGCGGAGATATAGGACAGTAGATAGACATACCCTTTCCAGCAATGATGGCACTATATGTCTCTATAATTAGAAAAGCCTATGGGTTTAGGGGTGGGAAGGGAACATGGGAGGCGGCAGGTGGCTAAAAAGTAGGTGACCAAGGGAGTAAAGCATGGCTAGAGTTGGCTGAGTAAATAGACCATGAGTGCAGAACTGAGCCAGAGGCTTTGTGATCTTCAGTAAAGGAGCTATAAATGCTATGGTGCTTTTGGGAAGCTTGTTCGATAACCAATGAATCAGTAACAAGTTGCTCTTTGTGCTCCTGAGAACTGTTTTCACTCTCTTTTTTATCCTCAGCCTTTATGTTGTTTTCTTATCGACATTTATGGATTTTGTGTGTATGTGATCGAAGTTACGAATGCTTTGTATAAAGTATATGAACAAGGAAATTACCTATATTGGGGTGGGGGGGATGTCACTGTCATTCTCATCTTTAGTTAGTAGGTCTGTGATGCCTGCTGTTAGCAAAGATGGAATCAAGCTTGTGTCCAAGAGGAAGTGAATTCCAGAGCTTTGCTAGTAATTCTTGGGCTCCCAAGAAGCATCTGAGGCATTAACTAAGGATCTTCTCTGGGCCAGATGCTCTCCATTTTGGCAGAGAAGCTAGAGTTTCAATCACCTCCCTCTACATAATGATGTTGTCATTTATTCTATTAATGGAGTGTAAGTTTGTACTCCTCGGGTTTGACCCATCTTGCGTTTCCATTGTGTCAAATTTCTTGTGATCATACAGACAACCAGAAATTTCCAACATTTTTCTTCTTTGTTCTCTCTTTCTGTCTGTCCCTACTCCCCTCTCCTCTCTCTCTCTCCCCTCCCTCTCCCTCTCCCTCTCCCTTTCCCTTTCCTTCTCCCTTTACCTCCCTCCCTCCCTCCCTGTCTCTCTCCCTGTCTCTGTCTCTCTCTGTTCTCTCTTTCTGATTTATTTGTTTCGTAAGATAGTAAATTTTTTTGATTGATGTTGAATTATTTTCTTCTTTGTCCTGCCTTGCTGTCTTGTATCACTTATTCTGTTGACTTTTGCTTTGATTGCTGATTAAGAGAACAGAGAATTTCTGATATACTTTTGTTACTCAGATTTCTTTCAGTGTCTCTAGAGGCAAGGGCCTCTAATCTGGCGAGATGACATCCGAGTCTTCTTCTGTAGGTGACAACTAGGTGTTGATCTAATCTTCCCATACCTTTGTTATTCCTCCACCGAATTTCTCAAGTCACTTCCTACGGCAGCAGTATTTCTCTGATGACTGTCCTTAAGGGTATTCTTTGGAAACCCCTTATTGCTAACCTATTATAATATTTTTGTTATTGTCATTCAGCAGGAGTGGCTGTCATTATTCAAAGGGCTGGCTTTGTTTTCTTTCTGACTTTCCAGTAAGACATTGGGATGATCACACCGATAAGTTCTAGCCACAAAACCCCAAGTGCTTCAAGTATGGGACTAGTCTGTAGCAAAGTGGAAGCTGAGGTCTGAATGGTCAGACAGTGACCTCAGTTCTTCTCTTGATTAATCGAACCAGGGCAGATGTGGTTGATATGATCTCTGGATGGGGAAGGAGAAAAATTGGGAACAACTATTGACATGGCCTTGTCTTGTTGGGTATTTTATCTCAAAGTTCTTGAGGTCTTTGCCAAGTAAGTAACAAATCACAACTTACAAGGAGTAAATTCCATTTATAACTTGGCAGGATTTTCTCAGACAAATTCTCAGACCATAAAAATAAATAACAAATATCGTTCTAAGATAATTCAATTCAATTTAACATCCATTGATTAAACACCTATTGTGCGCAAGACCCAGGGTTAAACACTGGGAAGACAAAGATGAACCATAATAAAAACTGACATTTCTTAGCCCTCTGGATTGCGAAGTCTGGGCGTTATCTCATGTGTAGGCAGTGCTGGCATGCAGAAGTCACCCAGAATCCTTCAGCCAGGGGTGTGTTGGAATTGGGGTTGCCAGAAATTTGGGGGATGTTTTGGGTGGAGAATTCAAGAAAAAAAGACAAGAAAAAAGAAACTAGACAAACCCATAATGGAGGCAGTAAAAGGGGCTGCAATTTGTTGGATAGGTGAACATTCTGATACCAGTGCTTCTGACATCAGGAATAGAAAGTGGCTTTTCTGATCAAAAGCTTTTCTCCTTGCAGGAAGACTTCTGAGGTAGAACTCAGTAGGGCTACTCAGAGGGATAGCACTTTTTCCCAACCCAGAGGCAAAAAAGAAAGGGAATGTTTCTGAGAAGCAGCTTGAGTGCATGCACCGATTATTGTCCTTATCAGCACAGCGACCTTTCTCATTTTCTTTAGCAGCTACGATTCAGAAGTCCATCTTAGTCTTTCTGGAGGGAAGAGCTGGGGACACAAAACGCTGAGATGGGCGATGCCACATAATCGTACGCTCTGCCTCCTGGCTCTCTTCTTCCCCTGTGTCTTTTGTTACCAGAATTCTCTGGGGTGGGGGTGGGGAATCTAAAACGAAAACCAAAACCCAGCTTTAACATATCACTGGCTGGTGCCTGCTGAATGGTATTTCCCAGGCAATGCTGGGCTTCACGCACCGTTTGATCCTTGTATAACTCCATCACGGAAGAAAGATGGCGGAGTGAGAGTGCTCTGGCCTCATTCTCCTTATTGGTTTGGGGCAAAGAGGACTGACATTGGCCCATGAGGACCTGGGTCTGAGTTTTGCCTCTCACTTTTACTGCCCCTGTACCCTTGGGCAATGCCTTCCCTTCCCCGGGTCTCAGGTTTCTCATCTGTAAAATGAGGGCCTCCAATTTCCCCACTAGCTCTGGATTCATGATCCCGTTAAATGTTGTGTATAAATAACAATAAATGCATCTGTCATTGCTCAGCACCTCCCTGCCAAGGCAAATCTGGGTGACTAACAGGGTCTGTCCTGCTGGGACAAGAGAACTGAGCTGTGACTCAGGGAAGCAACCATGGGGTAGAAAGGGTAGAGGAGGAGAAAACATGAGGAGAGTGGGGAGAAGGGAGGTGCCCAAAAAGAATAATCACTAACAATTACTGATATTTCTACAGGCTTTGATGTTTGCAAAGGGATTTATGGTCTCGTTAGAATTTCAAAAGGAATCTGTGAGATGTTATTATTCCGGTTAATTTCAATTCAATTTTTAAAAAGCACTTATTAAATACCTACTGTATGCCAGAGATACAGATATAAAGGAAATAGTTCCCCTTGTATAAAGACTTGCATTCTATAGGGAACACAGCATGTGCACAGGTAGAGGAATACCAAATAATTTCAAAAGCAGATGAAAGAGAGTGCTAACCACTGGGGCAAGTGGAAAAGGCCAGGCTGGTGAAGGAGGATGCGCCAGGGCTGTGCTCTGAAGGAAGCCAGGGGTGCTATCGGGGGAAATGGGAAGAATTTCGTACAAGCAGAACTGTAGAGACCTCCAGGCCATGTCCAAGGAATATCTCGCTGACCTATTAGACTGGAACAGGATGTGTGTGAGGGAGGAAGAAGAGGAAATGTAGCAAGGTGTGGGTTGCAACTGTACCTTGCAGTCATAAAAGAAACGCTCATCTTCCCAAACCTCAATAAGTCTACACAGTGAAATACACCATGAGGGAGTTCAAAGGATACAGGAATAAGTAAAATGCTAGCAAGGAGATGACAGCAATACATCACAAGAATCATACTTTATGACCAGCTGGGATTTATACCAGGAATGCATGGCTGGTTCACTGTTAGGAAAATCATCAGCTAATTGACTGTACCAGTAACAGAATCAACAGAAATCATAGGATTATCTCAATAGAGGAAGAAACAGCTTTGGACAAAATACAACACTCATTCCTATTAAAAACACTAGACAGCATAGGAATGAAGGGAGTCTTCCTTACAATAAGTAGTATTTATTGAAAACTATCATCAAGCATTGTCTTGTAATGGGGATAAGCTAGAAGCTTCCCCAATAAGATCGAGGGTGAAGCAGTGGACGCCCATTATCGCCACTATTATCCAATATTTTACTATCGAAATGCTAGTTTTAGCGATAAGAGAAGAAAAAGAAATTGAAGGACTGAGAACAGGCAACGTGGAAACAAAACTATTCCTCTTTGCCGATGATATGATGGTATGCTTAGAGAATCAATTAAAAAACTAGTAGAAATAATTAACAACTACAACAAAGCTGCTGGATATAAAGTAAACCCACATAAATCATTAGTATTTTTACATGTTGCCATCAAAGTCCAGCAGCAAGAGATAGAAAGAGAAATCCCACTTAAAATATGCCAACTAACTGGCGTGCCCTTCCTGAGGCTGATGGTGCCGAGGAAGCTCGGGGAGCAGTTTGAAGGGCCTGGCGAGGGAAGGAAATGATGATGACTGAAGGTGGTGGGCAGGAGCTGGAATACTGGGGAACAGGTGAAGGCAGCAGTGAGGAGGCATGAAATGAAGATGGGGGAGGGTCATGGAGGGAAGATCCTTTATCATCTTGACTGCCCTCCACTGGATACTCTTGGACTCATCAAAGTCCTTTTGTCAGCCAGTCAATAAACATTTATTAAGCACCTACTATATGCTAGGTACTACAGAGAAAGTGCTGGGGATACAACAAAAGGCAAGATAGAGTCCAGTCTGATGGAGAAACAACCATGTACAGATAAGCCACATACAGGATGATTTGGGGCAATCTCAGAGGGAAAAGCACTAAGGTGAAGGAGGACTGGGGAAGGCTTCTTAAGGAAGATGAGGATTTAGCTGCTACTTGAAGGAAGCCAGGAGGTGAAGATGAGGAGGAAGAACATTTCAGGCATTGAGGAGAGCCAGCAAAAATGTTCAAAATTAGAGACAGTTGAAAGTGAAGTTCGAGATACAACGAGGCCAGTATCACTGAATCTCAGGGTGACAAAGGACTGGAAAGTGAGGAAAGGAATGGCCCAGATGGCAAAGGGCTTTAAAGGTCAGACACAAGATTTTATACTTGATCCCAGAGGCAAAAGGGAAGCACTAGCGTTTACTGAATAGGGTAGGGGGGTGGTGAAGTGATACAGTCAGATTTGCCCTCTAGAATCAACTTAACGAGTGAGTGGGGATGGATTGGAGTGGGGAGACTTGAGGCAGCACCCCTCTCCGAGGCTATTGCAACAGTCCAGGTGTGAGGAGATGGGGGGGGGGGGGGGGGGGGGGGCAGTATCAGAGCTGAGAAGGGGCTGTGTTTGGGAGATTTTATGAAGGTAGAAACTACAGGGCAACAAGTTACTGCATAGAAGAATAAAAAAAATGGCAGATTCTTGTGACTACTGAATACAAGGTCCCAGATGGAAGAGGGGATTTCTCTCCTCTTCATCACCCAGTAATAATATCAGCTTGCAGTTAAAACACACGGTGCTGGGAGACACGTGCTTAGACAGATGTTCCTGAGGCTGGGGTTCTTGGACTCAGGTTCTGGACTCTTTTCTGATTTTATTTCTCTAAGTATAGGCCAGTGACAAGGGGACCTGAGAAATGAACATTTCCGGCTTTGAGGATAACCCTACGTTTGAGAGCCTGGAGTTCTAGATTCAAGACTGTCTCATCCAAGGAAGGTTTCCTTAATAGGGAAGAGGGCAGCCAATACACCCATCCCATAGCTGAAGAAGGAAAGCCATGCCCAGGCTGGTCAGGACAGCTGGGGCCTGGCCAGCCCTCCATGGTAATTGTTGGGAGATGCTCAGATAATGGAGTCTGGGTGAATGTGGAAGATCTGTTCAGCACTTACACCGAGAGTCTTTTTTTTTCCCTTCCAGGGGGAGCATGAGTGTAATGTCTGAGGTTTCCTGCATTTACTCCTGGGTGCTTTTATGTCCTCTGTATCTGATGCAGTTTCTGTGATAGAAGCAAGAAGCTTTTGCCCTCTATGTGATACCCACATGGGACACTGGGCACCTTTGTGGGAGGGGATCCTGTTACCCGCATTGGGGAAGATTGGAGACATGAGTCATGCCTTAACTTTGCTTCAGACAATTCTCTGGAGTTTTACTCAGATGTCAGGGCAGAGAATGACTCCTTGGAGGTCATTCCTCCAAAATGCACTCGGGTTCATGTAAGCCCAGAGCCCCTTGGGGGCCCCTGGGTCATGGATGACATAAATCCAAAGTCATTTGTGGGGGCACCAGAAACAGAGGGAATCAGCAAAGAGAAATTTCAAAGGGCAAAATGCTCCCATTTCTTAAATTGCCTTCCATGATCCCAATTACCAGGAGGGTTGTGCACTCAAGATTCACTGGGCTCACTGCCTTGGGGCCAGGGTCACCAACACAATCAGGGCCTGCCACAAGGACCGTCCAGTTCCTGGTGTGGATGGCCTCATACCCTCTCCTTCATCTACTCCTGACTCCTTGGCCCTTGTCAACCCCCAACCCCCCCCCCCACCTCCCTAACAGAGAGCCATGGGTCTGAGCCTGGGGCACATCCTCACTGAAATTTGTGTCTCATCATTCCTTTGGCTTCCCAGAGAGCTGGCTGGCTCCAGTGATGAAAAGTGCAATCCTGGGAGGTTTTGGAGAGGTAGAGACTCATCCCAGTGTTGGGGGGGTCTGAACTGCTGGCTGAGTTGACTGCTTTCCTGGCTTACTCACGTGGTAACCAAGTTTAAGTGGCCCCCAAATTGGTGAACTCTTGTTTCTTGCAGGAGGCAGGACCATGTTGTAGAAAGAATGCCACATTTGGAAGCCCAAGACCTCTGTCCAAATTCTGGCCCTCCCTCCTTACCCTGGAAAAGTCACTTGCTCTCTGTGGACTTCTGGTTGTCCATCTGTAGAATAAATAAGAGGGCTGGACTAGGTAAGATATGGCCATGCCAGCTCCAAATCTATGATGCTATACCCCTCTCCTTCCCTTTGCTGGAGAGGTGAGGGACAAGGGGTGTAGAATGTTGCATACACCATTTTATGTAGTCTCCACGCTGGTTGGTTTTGCTTAACTTTTAATGAAGGAAATCTCACTGGGTCCGGGAATAAAAGCATGAATTAATGCTAAAACTTTGAAAAAAACTAGAAAGAATAACCTACAGGGTTAAAACATATTTTATATTTATTTTTAAAAACTCTGTGTGAAAACTCCAAGTTTATCATTTTCCTAGGACTTAATGCTGAAAGGGACCTTAGGAATCATTGCCTTCAAGCCCCTCATTTTATCAGGATGCCGCTGCGGCCCAGCTTCACCCCAGGCTGCACAGGGGGTAGTAGCAAAGCCACCTTTGAATTCTGATTCTCTGCCTCTAAAACCACCCTTGCTTCTACTAGGTCTCCTGCTTCTCCTCCTCTCCACTCCTATGGAAAATGGGGACAGCCAAGATCTTTCACAGACACAGAAAAACCTGCCTGGCCCCACTCCTGCACCATCTGCACACACATTCTACAAGCCATACTTCGGAGAGTGGGGATGAGTCTTCAAAGAGCCATCCACACTCTCTCACCCAGTCTGTGCCTGATGGGGACCTAGTGCAGCTGTCCCACCCTGGGACAAATACCCTGCAGTGAAGTGATGTCCCTAATGCTGAGAGAGCCCCCTTTGTATCCCCAGAGACTATAGTTGGGCACACAGTAGGGGTCTCACAAATGCCTGTTGAATCATTCTGTTCTCTCTTAAGCCTTCTTACCACCTCAGCATCCTTCTGCCCTCTTATTGAAGCTAGGCCAATCACAACAGCAATGACCCCCAGGCTTTCTTTTCTAGCTGGTTGTGGGTCAGACATAAATTATCATCATCAAAACTTGGACCAACATTTATTGAGCACATCTTATGTGAGGGGCGCTTCTCCGGTTACCAGGGACCACCAGGAGCAAGAGGCTGGGAGGAGCAGTAGCTTGATTCAAGGAGAACCTTCCTAACAATTGCAGTCATTCAAAAATAGAACAGGTTGCCTTGGGAGGGAGTGAGGGCCCTATCAAGGAAGGTCTTCAAACAAAGACTGGATGAACATTTGTTGGTAATGGCGTAGGAGATGCCTGGTCAAGTGGGTGGCGAATTCACGAGGTACCTCCGAGGTCCCTCCAGCACAAATTTTGGGATTTCGAGGGGTTGCGAGTATGATAACCTTCTCTTCAAGATCATTTTGCTGAGGTCTTCCTTGCAGCCACATGGCTCATCCCAATCTCCCTTTCTCCCAAAGGCCCAGAGTTTGCTACCAACCTGGTGCTCGTTGGGACAATTTCTTCCCGCTTCCTGTGCTTCTCCTCCTCCTCCCTTCTTTACCTTCTCCCTCCACAACTTCCTTCTCTTCTTCCTCTTTCCCTCCTCCTTTCCTTTTCCTCTCCCCTCTTTCTCCATCACCATCATCTTCTCCTGCCTTTATTCCTTCCTCTTCCATCTTCTCCCTCTTCCTCCTTCCTTTCGCATAATTTTCTTCTTTCTCCATCTCTTCTTCCTCCTCCATTCCTCCCCTTTTCCATGTCTACCACTGCCTCCATTTTCTCCTCCTCTTCCTCCATCTCTCTTTCCCCTCCACTTCTCTTCTTCCTTCTTCCACAATCTTGTCCTCTTCCTTCTTTCTCCATCACCACCACCTTCTCCTGGCCTTTCTCTTCCTCCTCCATCTCCCTTTCCCCTCTGTCTCTTCTTTTTCTCCTCCTTCTCTTCCTTCTTCCGCATTCTTGTTTTCTTCCTCTTCCTTTTCTTCCCCATCACTATCATCTTCTCCTGCCCTTTTCTCTTCCTTCTCCATTTTCTTTCTTCAAAATTTTCAACATTTCTATTCTTCTTCCTCCATCTTCCTCTTTTGCCTTCATCATCATTATCCTTTTTCTTCTCCTCTTTCCTCTCTTTTCCTCCACCTATATCTTCTTTTCCTCTCTTATTGTTTTTAATCCTGTGTGCATTGCTGCTAAAAAGCCTGTCTTTGCCCCTTCCCCAGCACCCCTCCCCACTCTGCTTTCATGCATTTTTCAGGGCTTCCTTGACCTTGTTCAGGGCCATGAATCAAGGAGAAGGTGGAAGGGCACATGGCATGGCTGGACCGGAAGAGGCTCTGAAAGCCAGCAAGCCTTTTATGTTTATCTCAACTACGAGTTCTTGTCATGTCACCAAAGGCTCACATTCACTCCCTCCATAAAAATGTTCAGTTCTCTCTGAAACTCATTAAAGCCTCCTGACTTTCACAGCCTTCTCTTGGCAAAGGGTCCTTTGTTTGCTGCTGTGGTTGGCCCAACTCCATGGGAATGGGGGCTGGGGGGAGGGAGCCACAGACTGAGGGGGGGAAGATCTTTCAACCCTGTTTCTGGTTCAATATCCATGATCCCACAGGGCACTGATGGCGTCCCCAGGGATCGTCTCCAGAGATCCTTTTCATAACCCAAATGTTCATCCTGCATCAGGAGAAAGCCTGGGACCACTCCACCCTCCCCAAAAAGCCGTTCATTCTTGTTAGCCTGCACTTTTAGAAATACAATCCTGGCCCTGTCCTGACCCATAGGAGAGGGGAGAGAATGAGCTCCTTATACAGCATTTCCTATGTGCCAGGTACTGTACTAAGCATTTTACAATTATTATCTCATTTTATCCTGACAATAACCTTGGGGTGTGTGGGGTGCTCTTATTAGCCTCATTTTACAGATAAGGAAACTGAGGCAAACAGTGGTTAAGTGATCTACCCAGGATCACACAGCTAGGTGGATTTGAATTCAGGTCTTCCTATCTCCAGGTCCAATTCTCTGTGCACTGTGGCACCCCCTAGGGCCCAGGGAGATGCCACAGCTATGCAGGATCCCAACTGGTCCTTCACATCCATCCTCATCGCAACGGTGGGTGCTGCTTAGGCAGGGACTCCTGTGCCTATTTTCCAGGTAAGGAAACCAAGGAGGCTCAGAGAGGGTGCCTTGCTTACCTTGATGACGTGATTCCTCTTCATAATAACTCCTGTTACTAGCCCTTGGAAGGGCAATAAAGCATTTTTCTTACCCCAAACCAGTGTAGAGGGTGGTAGAAGTGGGGTTGTTCCTGTTTTTCAGGTGAGGAAACTGAGACAAAATGAGAGGCTCACAGGGTCATCGAGCCAGTTGGGGTCAGAGCTGGAAGCGCAGCCCCAACCTCTCTTGATCACCAGTCCTGTGTCCCCATCATTCTTTGGGCTCCAGAGCGCCTTACTTGGCCTTGAGGCCTCAGCCCCCGGCACCCCTTCACCTCACAGTGGTTAGGAAGCAGGAGGAGCCTCCCCTCCTCTGACCTGCAGGTGACTTCTCCAGTGAGAGAGTGCCCTTGGGGGCCCTTGCAAAAGCATCTTGTCCCAGCCACTCTCTGCCCTGGCCCTGCCAGCTTCCCTGATGGTTTTATGGGAGCCCAGTCTCTCATAAAAATGAAGATGACTTTTTTCTCTTCACATTTAACAGGACACCACATTTACTGGGTTTCTCTTTTGCCCGGCACCATTTGGTTGTCCAGCAAAGCATTAACCATTTGGTGACTTGGGACGCTAAGCTCTGTCGGGCTGGCCATGTGCAAGCTGGGGCCCCGTTGCATTGACTCATCACAGCCGGAATCTACCCGGAGGGTGTGGTCTCCCATTGATTATTGAGTCGGTTGCCCGGGCACCTGCTCTGGGAAGAATAAACTATGGCTGGTCTACCTTGGATACGCCGGTGCCTTTCCTCCGGAACCCATGACACACTGTCAGACGGCCAAGGAGGCCGCCTCAGTGTTTCCATTGTGGCATGAACCTTCCCTGAGCTTATCCTGGGATTCCACCTCTGGCCCCGCCCTCGAGGCAGCTGCTGGGTCCTGAAGGGAATGAATATACCACATCCTTGCTTTGTCTGGGTTCCAACACTGGGGGTGGCTTCTATTGCTTCCTCCCAGCGATGAATCACTTTCTCTGGAAATTCTATTCAGTGAGGCCCAAGCATGTCCACGAGCTACCCCTGGGCTGAGCTGGGCAGGTAGAAGCTTTCCAGGGAAATCCAGAGGCCCTGGCCTTCACCATTTATGTATCACGTGATGCTCTCAACACTAACCACTCAGTGATTTAGAACCTTTCCTGAGGCAGGTGGGGAAAAGGCTCTATTCTCCATCTGCTGGAAAGAGGAGGCTAAGCCAGAGGGGTGTGAGAGTGAGAGAGTAAGAGAGTGAGAGAGTGAGAGTGTGTGTGTGTATGTATGTGTGTGTGTGTATGTGTGTGTGTGTACGTGTGTGTACATGTGTGTACGCGTGTGTATGTGTGCCCACCCATTACTTCCATGGAAATAATCATTTCCATACCATTCCACATCATCTTTCAATGTGGAGGACAGTGTGTTCTCTCCCTCACTCCATCTTTATGGAGTGCCTGCTGGGCGCAGGGCATGAGGCCAGCACTGAGGAAGTCCAGAGCGTTGGGAAGACTCCTCCATGACGTCTCCTATCCCCCCTCCTCCCCACCTCAGGACAAGCCAGGTGGATACCCTGGCATGGGAATTGTCTTCTCCATCCACGCTCTCCCCTCCAGTCCATCCTTCACAACCCTGCTGAAAGCTCTCCTTCTGGCTCGCGTATAGTCATGCTATGGCTCTGCTGCTGAATCTCCCGTGGTTCCCTACAGGTTACCAAGCACCTTTCTGGGCTTCTTAGTCAACCATTAAAGTGCCCCTGCAGCCCATAGTGGAGAACCGTCCACCTGTCCAACCTTGGCTCTTAGTATTTCTCCTATTGACTTTGGCTCGTCTATTTTCGGTCCTCCCAACCCAGCCTCCAGAACCTTATTCACCCTGTTGTCCCCCTCCCCCGTCTTCATTTGCTGGGTGCTCAGCCCAACACACCTTAGCTGATCCTCCCTAATGACCCAGAACTCACTTGGCTTCACACACATCTGACACACCGAGTCTCTTCTGCATTGGTCTCTTAGAACTTTCTGGACTGCAGGCTGCCTACGGGCAGGGATCCTGTTCTTTGTGAAGTCTATAGCCCCTGCAGCTTTGGGGGGGGGGGTCTGTATACAAGTGGTGCCTAATAACTCAGCTCAAATCCTACCTTCTGCAATAAGGCTTCCCTCCCCCTCTGTCAGTCAGTGCCTTCCCTCTGAGTTTTTATCCTCTCTCTAGCTCGGAGAGTTGGACTGTGAGCTCCTCAAGGGCAGGGACTGTCTTTTGCCTTTCTTTGTATCCCCAGCACAGTGCCTGGTACACAGTAGGGGCTTAATAAAACTTGCTCACTAAGAGATGTTTGTGGAATTGCATTGAAGTGACATGGCCCTCACTTTAGGAGTTTGCAGTCTAGTTGTTAAGGGAGCCCCAACACGGAAGTCACACCTGCCCCAGCCCCTTCCTTGTTACCTTGAATTCAACAGTTAGAGCTTCATTCCTTTGGTGAGAGTTTGGACTCCCATTTACATCCCCAGGAAGGCACTTAGCAAGCCTTCTCCATACTTTGTGCACAGGTGTGAATGAGTTTGTCAGAGCCTTCCCTGAGAGAAGATGTTCACTGGGGAAAGAGGAATAAGGACATTGGGTCGCTGATGTGGGCAGAGGACAACAGGCAGTGGGGTTGGGGAAGAGGAAGATACAGACACAAGACAGAGACAAAGTAACACTGTTCTGATCTCAAGGAGCTTTCATCTCACTGATGTTGATGCTGGGTACCTTAGTGGTTAGAGGGTCACAGATCTGATGCTGCACAAGGGGTAGCAGGGTCTTCATGTCACAGGTGAAGAAACTGAGACCCAAGGAACTTACCCAAGGCGACCTAGGCCAGAAGCATCTGAGGTAGAGGCTGGATCTGGTTCCTCTGAATACAGAGGCAGTGGTCTGCCCTGAGTGCTGGACTGCCCTCAAGCCCCAGCTTCTTAGGATGATGGTCCATGTAGGGCCAACAGTGAATGCTTAACCTCATCATTGTTCAGGGGGAGAAACTGAGGCCCAGAGAAATTGTGTGACTTCCCCATGGTCACAGAAGAAACGGCAAAGCTAAAATTCAAACTCGCGTCCTCAGCTGTGGTTTTCCCACAAACTATTGGATCTTTTGGCACAGAGGGAGGTGAGGAATGGGAGGGCAAAGAAAGGGGGTGTGTGTGCATTGAAATTAGGAAAATAACCTTCACTGGTCAACAAATTATAGGAGATAAGAGCGCCATGTCAGAACACTGATGGATTTCAGTTTCCTGCCATGTGAGAGAAATAGATGGCCGTCCCTTTCACCTCGATTTCCAATCAGGAGTGCACAGGGTCCCCCCGGGGCAGATCCCAGTGACTGTGCCAAACTGGACAGGCTTGAGGCTCCAGCCCCAGGAAGGGAGCATCCAGCTCAGTACTAAAGGAACATTGCATCCCACCCATCCCCTTTTATTTACTTTTAAAGGATCATGCTTCCTTGGGGTGGGCTCTTATTTCAAAGGTCACTCTTCTCACATTTAACATTTATTGCCCAAACATCACAGTGGAGTGGTCAGTCTAACCTGAAGTGCCTACAGGAGCTAGGACCAACATTCCAAGCATTTGCATCTGTTTTCATGAGAAATCTTCAGAGGCTTTGGATGCAGGTTGATCCCTGCTTAACAGGCCCCACCTTGGGCTGGTGAGTTATGGCCCCCCAGCATGACAGAGCCTCTGTGATCTGTCAGCAGCATCACCGACTCCATCCCAGCTCAGAAGACGGAGAGCAGATAGTGTCAGGCACAGGATGTCAGAACTGGAAGGGAGCTGAGAACACAGAACGTCGAATGTCAAGTGAAGGAATGTCCTTAGAATATAGGATGTCAGAGCTGAGAAAACCTTACGGTAGAATATAGAAAGAATGTCACTGATAGAAAAGAACTCAGGCACCACCTAGCCCTCATTTGACAAGAGGGAAACTGAGGTCCAGGGCTGGGAGAGGCCAGGGAGCTTTCTAATGGAGGGATTTAGGACATCGCGGTGCCTGGTAGAATTTCCAGGGAGGCTCATTTCTGGTTTCCCAACAGTCAGAGGGGCACAGCTGTGAATGAGCATCTCAGAGAGAGTCCCAGCTCAGGGGCCAGTGCAGTGTGCCTGTGCCTGTGCCTGTCATGTGAGAGCCATTTGAAAAAGCCTTGCTTGCTTAATTGGCTGATTTAAGCTAAGCCTGGAGGACCAGACAGAGATGTAGAAAGGGTTCCAGGCTGGGTTTGGGTTCCTCACATAAAGTGCTGCGAATGAGGTTGACTCTGGGTCCCCCCTTGTCCACTGCCTCCCTTCTTCTACGGACAAAGAGGCCCATCAGCTGCTTGGCTGAAGGTAGCTCTGCTGGGGTGGCAGCCTGTGGCCAGTGTGCCTCAAGGCTCTGCACTGCCTCAGTGTGCTGGCCCCAACCCTTCCTTTGGTGTGTGATCTTGTAGCATTAAGGTAGAAGCTCCCCGAGGGCAGGGACCATCTGGTTGTTTGCATTTGTATCTCTCTGGTTAACACAGTGCTGGGCACATAAGTATATTCTCTCCCTTTCTCTCTCTGTCTGTCTAGCCAGGACAAAGGCACAGACATGGGAAATGAAATATCAGGGAAATGTAATAATAAGGAACAGCCAGAAAGCAAAATGCATGTAATAAAGTTTTATGTACTAAGTGGGGCAGGGGGGGAAAGCCAACTAGAGTGAGATTATCTGGGTCTTTAAATGCCCCAAATAATGAATTTGAGGCACTAGGGAGTCACGGGGGCTTCTTGATCAGGAAAGTGCCAAGATCAGACTTGTGACTAATGGATCTGTCACCTGAATGGGGGGTGGACTAGAGAGGGAAGATGCTAGAAATGGGAAGACCATTAGGAGCCTATTGATGAGAGGTGAAGACGACCACACTGGAGTGGTGGTCGTGTAAGTGGAGAGGAGACAGACATGAGAGACATTGTTAAGAAAGAGTTGGAAAGATTTGGCAAATGTAGAGATCTTGTATAAGAAGGAGGAGTCAAGGGCACCCCTGAGACCAAGACCCTGGCTAAGTGGAAGGATTGGGGTCCCCTTGACAGATTCAGGGAACTTAACAAGAGGGAAGGTTTAGGGAAAATGAAGTCAGTTCAGTTTTGGACTGTTTGCGTTTGGTGTATCTCAGGAGCATCCACTTCAAAACATCTAATAGGTGAAGTAGGGCTTGAAATTGATAGAGGCTAGGTCTATGGATCTGGGAGGTTCGTGGAACCCATGGGAGCTGATGATATCATGGAGAAAGAAGAGAAGAAGGATTAGCATGGAGCCTTAGGGGATACCCATAGTCCTCCCAAACACTTAGGGAGAATGATATGAATGAAGATATAGCAAAGGAGACCAGGGAGGAGTGATCAGACTGGTAGGGGGAAGAACCAGGAGAGAGTAGAGTCACAACAACCTAGAACGGGGATAGAATTCCAGAAAAGTGGCTACATAGAAGTCAAGAAAGATGAAGAAACCATAAGATTTGGCAACTAGGAGATCATGGTTAATGATTTTTATAGTTAAACCTTCCCCCCACCCCCAATTATTGAGGGTTTCTGTTTTTCTCCCACCTACTGTCTCTTCCCACTAAAAAAAGGAAGAAAAAAAATTCTTGTAACAAATACTCATAGTTAAGCAAAAATAAATGTCTTTATTGGCTATGTCTAAAAAGGAATCCTTGGTACCTTTGGAGAGGGTATTTTCAATTGAGTGAAGAGATGGAAGTCAGACTTCAATAGACAACTTTTTTTCTAAGAGTTTGGCTAAGATATCTGTAGCTAGCTTGAGGGGAGAGTAAAGTCAACTGAAGAGTTTGAATTTTTGTTTTTGTTTGTTTATTTTGTTTTTGTTTTTGTTTTTTCTAGATGAGAGAAATCTGACTGTTTGTAGGCATTAAGAAATGCATTAATAAAAGGGAGATATTGAAGACTGAGGAGGAAGGGATGGTTCCCAGCAACTGGAGTTTTTGAAAGTCATTTCTACTTAAAAGACAGATATCTTATCTCCAGTCAATGGGCCAATTACTTTTCTTTTTAGTTCAGTTTTTTTCCCCCAACGTTTTACAAAAGATATTTAGTCAAAAAGCCCAGAGCCTGTGTCAGATTCTTCTTTCTCTCTGCTTCCTCCTTCCTCTTTTCTTCTGCTTTAGTGGGAGCAGCCCAGTCAGCACCAGAGAGGGGCACCAATCACTACTAGGAGAAGTTCACTATATCCCACCCTGCAGAGAAACCTTGCCCGGCTCACCTCCTCGGGGGCGCCCGGCTCACCTCCTCGGGCGCTGGACTTTTACCAATAAGCCAAGCCTGGAAGAGCCGGCATTTAAACCTGCTGCCTTCGGGTACCCTCATTAGTTGTATCCTCTGCAGCTGTGACCTCATCAGCATGAAGAATGGGGCTGAGGAGATGCAGTCGGAATGAACTGGTGCTAGTCCTTGGATGAAGGGAGGTCCACCCATCCCAACTCACCCTTTGACCTTCACATCCCAGGAAGAGCCAAGCCCCTTCTAGACCACGGAAGAGAGGTGGTCGCTCACTTTCGGGACAGCATTCCCACGGCTCAGCAGTGCTAGTGAATTCCACTGCAGACCCTGAATAGTTACGAATCCACTTCTCAGAGTTGTTCAACGATTCAAACCCACGAGCATTGTTTGAAGCCTCTACCATGTGCCTAGCACTGTGCTGCAAGAACATGGAGTCCTCACTGCCCTCTAGGAGCCCACAGACTGATGGGGGGGATGTCAGAGAATCCCAGAATTTGAGCTGACACTGAGCCCCACCCATACATGAAGGAGTCGCCACCCTCCCACAGCCACCACTGCCCATCCAGTCTCTGCCTGTTCCTTGTTCCCCAAGGCAGGGGAAGCCTCCACCATGGGGGACAGCCTATTCCACGCTGGGACAGCTCTCACCCTGAGACATTAGTCTTTTTACAGCTTCCATCCACTTCTGTTCTGTCATTTCCACTAAAGAGATTGTTCTTTGATAATTCTTAGTGTCAAGGGCAGGTACCTGAGAGACCTGGGTTCAAATCCCACTTCAGGCATTTCCTAGTTCCATGACCTTGGCCGGGTTACTTTTCCTCCCGAATCTGGAGGCAGCTCATTCCACTGGTGGAGAGTGTAAATTGACATTTCTGGGTGGGTTTTGTTTTGGGGCAGTAGGGGTTAAGTCACTTGCCTAAGGTCACATAGCTAATAAGTATTATGTGTCTGAGGCCGGATTTGAACTCACATCCTCCTGAATCCAGGGCCAGTGTTCTATCTACTGCGCCACCTAGCTGCCCCCCAAAACTGACATTTCTAAAGAGACTTAAAACAAACCTCTCACCTGGGAGCCTCACCAAAGCTCTGTGAGGGAAATCCTACATTCCTCATTATACAGGTGAAGAAACTGAGGCATAGAAAAGTGAGCTTGTCTGGGGTCACAGAGCTTGCTGGTGTCAGAGGTGGAGCCCGAATCCAGGTCTTTCTGCCTCCAAATCCAGCTCCCTGACCATCCTGTCACCCTGCCTTTCAAGGTGGGCAGGGGTCATACCTTCTCTAAACCTTATGTTTCCAGTGTAGCTCTCTGTACACAGTAAGAGCTTAATACGTGCTTGCTGATGAATTGATTATCCCAGTGTGACTGTGGATGAGTTGCTTACCCTCTTAGTGCTGATAATCTGATAATTTGATAATAATGCTGAATCATGAAATACCAGGTTTGGTTATAAAGGGATAGAGAGAAGTCCTGGACTTGGGACTTCATCGTTACATGGAATTCCCAGGATTGCAAACTCCTTGTAGTCAATGCATGTCACACCCCCTGGCCACCTCTCTTAGAGAGCTAGCTGCCTTATCCAAGGTCACAGGGTCAGGAATTTGAACCCAGGGTGTCCTGGCTTCGAGGCCAGCTCTCAAAATTGCCACACTATGCTGCTGCTGGTTGTGGTAAAAAATAACCATGTTAAGGAGAATACCATGGGGTAATCAGGGGAGCCACATTCCCCAAACACAATCAGGGTCCTTTTGGCTTGTCATCTTTGGCACCCTGACTGTTCCAGGCAGCCAAGAAATCCTAGCGAAGCAGAGAGATCCCCTTCTCTGCTTGTAGCATCTCAGAAGGGCCTCTGAATTGAGCTCAGCCTCTACCAGAACAAAAAAGCCCAGTAAGTTTCTAAGGAAAACCATGTAAACCTTAGAATGAAATGGTCTTCTTACCATTAAGAAGTTTTTCCTTCCATTGGACTGAAATCTGCTTCTCTGAAACCTTCTCCCTCAGTGTCCCACGTTCCTCTTGGTTCTATCTGCTGGGGTCAAGCAGACCCAATCTGCTCCATCTTCTCCAGGCAGAGCCAGCCTCTGCTCTGTTCTGGGAGCTCAGCCTTCTCTCTCCATCCTTGAACTGTTGCTACCCCCTGCTGGAAGAAGGGAAGCCATCCACATCTGCCCCTGCCTCACCTGTGGGCCCTGGCTCTAAGCCCCAGCTGCCGACCCCCAGTGCAGCCTGGGCTCTGAAGAGGCCACCGTCCCACCCTGCCCCTCTGGTGCTCACTGAGGGACAAACCCTGCTCGGGAAGATGGACACATAGACAGAAGGCAGGACTCAGATGTCTGTCCCTTGTGGGAAAAGCCAAAATTCTTTTCTCAAGTACAAGTTGAGGGAATGTGTCCTATCTGGAGGGGAAGGAAAATACAGGCTGGTGTCTTCATTGGGACATGCCAACAGCCTCTGCCTTGGTTTAGCAAAGATAGCCCGGTCCTTGGAGGCTGCAGGGGAGGGTAGAAAGTGGCCTGGACTTGAGACCAGAGGATTTGGGTTCAAATCCAGGTTTGTCCACTTGCCACCCGTGTGACCTGAGTCCTTTTCCGTCTCTGAGTCTCAGTCTCCTCCTCTGCACAACCAGGATCTTGAATTCGAGGCCTTCCCATTCTTGAGGTATGATGTTTGACGACCAGTCATTTGGGGGCTAGACCCTGGAACTGCCAGTCAGGAAATCTGGGCCCAGCTCTCATGGGGAGAGCACCCAAGGAGGCCTCAGACAAGTCCCTCAACCCTTGGTGCCTCAGCTTTCTTTTGCCAAAGGGGACCCCTGCCTCCTGTCCTGCCAACCCCCCAGTGTGTGAGGGCACTGGGAGGGGTCCATGGATGAAAAGGGCTGTGATCAGACCAGGCTCAAAATGGATGAAACTTTGGTTTTGATCAAAGAGCAATTTGCAAATCTTTGGGTCATATTCAATATCAGCTATCATCATCATCATCATCATCATCATCATCATCATCATCATCATCATTATTATTATTATTATCATTATCATTATTTTTTGGTGAGGCAATTGGGGTTAAGTGACTTGCCCAAGGTCACACAGCTAGAACATGTCAAGTGTTTGGTCTGAGGCCAGATTTGAACTCAAGTCCTCCCGACTTCAGGGCCGGTGCTCTATCCACTGCACCACCTAGCTGCCCCTCAGTTATTATTATTATTGAAATGATAAACAAGGAGCTGAATCAGCCAAGACTGAGCGACCCAGCTGTTTTGAGGCTGCCTCAGTCCTCCTTCCCCAACTGTGTGTGTGCCACAAGGCCCATGTCCAAAGCCCAGAGCTGTGGGAAGGGGTGGCAGGGCTCCTATGGCTCCCAGGGTACCCAGACCGGGCTCTCGCCTCTTTATGTGTGTCCCTTCCCCACCTGGGCCTTCATCTCACTCCTCTGTAAAGTGATGATCTCAGAGCCCCCTTCCATGAAGTCCCATATTCTGCAGTCTGGTGCCCCTCCCACACCTGCCATTTTCTGTTCTAAGGACCCCGCCAGCTCTCGTGGTCTGTGTTCTAAGGGTCCTTCAAGCTCTGATGTTCTAGGTTCTAGTTGAATCTCGATGGCTTTAAAAAGCTCTCAGTGATACTGTCCACTTATCATCTTCCATCCCTTTCTCTCTTCCCTCTTTGCAAAGGTGACCCTGGACACTCGGCTTCATCGGCTGCTTGGCTGTCTACCACCCTCCTCTTCATCTCAAGGGACAGCTCAGGCGCCCTGCAGTCCCCATCACTGTCCTCTGGTGGACCTTTGCCTTGAAGAAAGCTGAGGGAATGGGTGGGGTAGTGCCTCTCCCCAGAGAACCAAACCAGGAGCCACAGGTGGTCATTGCCAAGAGAGATTCCACCACCACGCCAGGAGAAGCTTGTTGGAAGAGAGAGCCATCCCAGAGTGGAACAGGCTGCCTTGGGAGCTGGTGAGTGCCCTTCACAGAGGGCTGAACCAAGAGGTGAGCCTGTGGCATGGGGAGTCTGCAGAGGGGAATCTTGTTCAGGGTGAGTGGGCTGGTCACCCAGACTCCTTCCAGTTCAGAGAGGATGTGAGTCTTTGATTTTCCTAAGAAACTTGTTTTGTGACAACCTCCCCATAGTTTATAAAAATAGCTGATATTTACAGTGAACTATCAGGCTTCCAAGGTGCTTTAAGCCAGGCCATGGAGGAAGGCATTGGACACATTCTTATCCTCACTGACAGATGGGTAAACTGAGGATCAGAGATGCCAGGTGGCCTAGCCTTGGTCAGGAGGCAGTAACTGTCAGAGGGCCTGCAGACTTCAATCTGGTTGGCTGTGTACTGTGCCACCCTGCCTGGCTGCCATGGCTGGAATTACGATGAGAAGGCTCTGGCTGGGGTGACCTTGGTGCCAGCTGTTGAACCCAGGGGGATGGACAAGAGAAGTCTTGTTTGGTGGAAAGGATGGGTCCGGGTTCAAGGAGGCCAGGCGGCCATGGGGGCTGGGGGAGCCACCTGCCACCAGCTTTTCCTTGGCACATTTTACTAGCTTTGCCATACTTCCTGGAGGGTGGGGGAGCCACTGGGCAAGGACATCAAGATAAGATTCTGGGAGACAGAAGTTCTGGCATCCGGAGTTCCAGACTGTTCTTTACCTGTCCTTTTCCCCTCTGAGACTGGCTGAGAGAATCAAACCCCAGCTGTGGGTGGCCTGAGGATGGCCAGCATCACCATGTCTGCCTACATCACCCAGGGGCCAAGCACTGACTCCACAGGGCCAGAGGAGCTCCAGTGGGAGACAAAGCCTGGCTGTGGGACCTTGGGCCTATGCTCTCTACTCCTCACATGATCTAATTCCTCTTCACAAGGGGTAGCTTCTTCAGGACCTTCTGAGCCCCTGCTCTGGTCAGGGAGCTGAGGCACAGTCAAGATGGCCCAGGCTGAGGGACCTTCAGAAGGTCCAGAACAGGCCAGGGAGAGAGGAAGAATAAGAAGCCAGGATGTTTCCTGATACTCAGCAAAAGCCCATTCCCCTGGCCTGCAGCTGTCAGCCCCCACCTCATTCTATCTTGTATTATCCATTACCGGCCTCTACGTCATCTACTACTCCCTTCCCCAATGTCTGGGAGACAGTGTGGCAGAGAGGATTACTCCAGGAAGCCTTGTGTTCAGGGCCCTCCACTGACCCCCTATTTGCTGAGTGACTCTGTCCTTGACCCTTGAGTACTCAGTGGTCCTAGGCAATTCTCCAAGGCTCTAGGTGAAGGGAGTTTCCACACCAGGAGCTCCTCACCGTGATGGAATCACAGGTCTAGACTCTACCTCCTTCCCTCTCTGGATGACTGGGAGGCTCACTTGAGATGAAAGGGCTCTGTAAACATTACTGATTATAGCAGACATGTATGATTTGTGCTACGTTTCATGTGCATCCTTCTGTATGGATAGATAGATAGATAGATATCTGTTATGATAAATTAATTTGTTGGATCAAGTTGGATGAAATGGAAACATTTGAGAGAGGCAACACGGTGGAGTAGAGGGCACTGGGCCTGGAGTCAGAAAGGCCAGGGTTCAAATCCCACCTCAGACTCTTTCTAGTTATGAGACCCTGACCAGTCACCCTCTCTGCTACCATTCCTCCGTCTCTTACCTGAGGGGTGGATTCTGTGACTTCGAGAGTTCCTTCCAGAGCTCAGAATAAAGGATGAACCTATTTGTGTTTTAACCTAGGACCCATGGCCACAGGCTTCCTCCCCTTCTGCCCCCTTTGTTTTTTCCTGAAAACTGGACATTCCTTGCGGCTCCTGAACCCCCAGAGGAAATCTGATGATTGGTGGTCCGGCCTTTCAGGAATTTCTGGATCTGGCCACCAGATGGCAGTGCTCACTTACATACTTAGCGAGAATTCAAAGACCAGGTAAGCAACAGGTGCACCCTTCCCAAGGACTGGGGCTTCCATCCCTATCTCCAAGAGCATGGTGGGCTAGGGATGGAACCAGAACAAAGCATGGACCAGACTCTTGGCTTAGCGATCAAGAAGTATCACTGAGCGTCTTCTATGTGCCCAGCGTCTGGTGCCAGGCATTAGAGCTACAAGGACCAAAGTGGCCCCCTTCTGTCCCTGTTCTCAAGGAGCTCACCCTATAAGGGCTCCAACTCCAGGTTCATTGGTGGCCTGTGTCCCACTCCTCCTGCGCTCCTCCTGGTCACAGCTCAGACCATCTGGGATGAGGAAGGAGCTGCACTGGCTGCAGCTGAGGACCCCAACAATCAGCTTCCAGACAAAGCCCTTTGGGAGGCCAGTGGGTCTCTGGGCAGCGAGCTGAGGTAGTCTGTCACGCTGCTGATAGGATGTGGATTTGGTGTCAGAGGTCCTGAGTTTGAACCCTGGCTCTGCCACTCACTCAAGGTGGGTTAAGGTCCCATAATCAGCTCTCTGGGCCTCAGTTTCTTTCTTTGTAAAACTGAGACATTGGACTAGATGGCCTTTGGAGCCCTTTGGGCTCAGCAAGTCTACCACCTTCTGACCTTTGGATCTCCTGTTGTGTGGAAGTGTCTAGCTCAGATCCGTAGCCCTTGGGCACATCCGTTTGACATTGCCAATTTGGGCAAGTAACAAACATTCCTCAAGGGCCTGTTCTGGGTTCCATGATAAGAAAGGAGGGGGAGATAAGGCACCATCCTCACACTCAAGGATCTTTCGTTTCAACAGGGTGCACATACACTTAAACGGGACCGATTCATAGGAGAGACCTAGATGATATTCAGCCTGGTGGTTAAAACTCTTCATACTCTGGCTCCTGACTGATTTCTAGGCTTAGTACACATTAGGCCCCCTCCCATACTCTATGTTCTAGTCCAATTGGCCTGTTTACTCTTCCTTGTATGGAGCACACCATTCCCTACTTTTGTACAGGCAAGGCACCCATAGCGTTACCTCTTCACCTTTACCTCTCACAATCTCTAGCATTCTTCAAGGTTCCTGTCTCTATCTGGTTAGTAGGTATTCTTTATCCACTTGGCTTTTCATGTGTGGATAGTACATCCTATCTCTTTTAAGTGATTAGGGATTTCATTTGGGAGGCTCGACAATGACCCCAATCTAATTTAATTCAATTAGATTCAAAAGCACTTATTATTCAAGGAACACATCCCCATGGAATTGTGTGATGGCAAGATAAGATGGGCTGGTCACATTCTAGCCAGGGTGGTCCACCAGCGTCCTGGCGATGTTAGCAGAAAGCAGGTAAGTTATCCAGGATGGGTCGACAATGAACCTTTGGAAAGACACAGAGAAGAGTTGCATGGGAGGAGTACCTGGATCCATGTGACAGGAGGGAATGCCCATGTTCTTGAGGTCACAGTTCCCTCAGAGAGTGTCTGAACATCAACAAGGCCCTGGGCACTCGGGCACAAGGGTGAACCCTGCCCTGCGAGTCAAGGGATGGGGCTATACAAGAACACACATGAGTAAACACACAAAGCTGACAGCTGCAGCCAGCCCGAGGTCCTGCACAAACATCTGGAGACCTCACCATCGGTAGGGCAATGCTAGTTCTTGGACTTGGCCTTTGTGGAGGCCAGCAGCAAACCCATCGGCAGGTGGTCTAGTCTCCCTGTGGCAGAACCTGCTTGACACCGGTCGCCTGGAGGTCATGGTGCAAAGTTGTCTGTGTTGTTACATATTTGGAGAAATCTTGGGTGATGGCGACCTAGCTATGTATGGGAAAGGCCTTGCTAGGGGCCAGGGACAGCTTAAGGCCCAGGTAGGACTCCTGGCTTACTAGGAAGCCTTCTCCCCACCCCCCACAACCTTGCCCCCTCACTGATGTCCAAAATCCCTTTACCAGGGGACAAGCCACTCCCATTAGAAACTAGCAATGCAACTAGGTCAGGGTCAGGGTTAGAATGTGAGGTTAGGGATTAATGAATGCCTCCCACCAAGGTGAGATTGTGAGAGGCAGAAGAGACCTGGCCTGGCAAGAGGGGCCTCTGACACGGAGGCCAGCCTCTGCCCGTGTCCCATGTACCGATGAGTTTTCTATACGCCCCCAGAGGCAGCGGAAGAGAGCCCCGGGCAGGCGAATGGCTCAGCCCTGTCCCAAGCTCTTTTCTGGTTCCTTGCCCAGTGTGAAAATAAAAATATAAAGGTTCCGACAATGAATGTCACTGAGGTCAGAGGCCGAGAACTCCCTGGGGGTTGGGGTGGACAGAAGAGGTTTCCTGGAGGAGGAGGGGCTAGGGGAGAGCTGCAGGGGGGATGGGGAGAGCGCCCCATTGCCTCCGGGATGAAGTCCAAATGCCTGAGCCTGGCATTCGAGGCCCTCCAAAATCATCCCCCAGGCACATGACCTGCCCAATCTTTTCTCATTCACCCAGGGGCAAGTTTTCTTCATCAATCAAAATTAAATTACAGGAACAAAGCCGGGGAATTAGAAGATGTGTTGGAAAGATAGGCCAGGCTGACAGAGGCAGAGCATCGTGTCTGTGTGTGTGTGTGTGTGTGTGTGAGACCATGAAAGACAAGACTGGAAATCTAGGTGGGGGCAGATTTGAGAGGACTCAGAATGAGAGACTCAGGAATTTGGACTCTCCCTAGTATGCAACAAGGAGCCATAAACCATTCTTGAGGAGGAGAGTAGTGTGATCACAACCGTTTAAGGAGAATTGACAAGTAGCCCTGTGGAAGCCAGATTTGGAGTGGAAACTGGGGGAGACCGAAATTCCCAGCCACAGGACTGAAGGGTGGGGTTTCTGTCTGGAGGGGACTGGTCCAAACATGCGCTGGGGATCTCAACCAAATATTTTCATCCATAAGCATTCATTAAGTGCCTATTGTGTACCAAGCCCGGTGCAAGGTGCTAGAAAGGCAGGGAGAGAAATGCAGCAGCCCCTGGCCTCAAGGAGTTTCCACTCTGTAGGGAGAGACCATGTGTACAAAAGTCACAAACCTACCCCAGTGTGCTCACCACAAAGCCTCTTGGCCTTCCCCAGGCAAGTTCCCCAGCTTCAGTCTCCCCATTGTGCTCAGGCATTTCTGGCTGTGGCCAAACCCATCAGTTGGAATGCTAACTGGGCCAGGGTCTAGGGCCTTCCCGAGGAATGTCTCCTGGCTTGGTGGTAGAGCCAAGACACTGTCAAGGTCTGCCTTCCTGACATAGAGGGCCAGGCTCTTTACAACTTCACACACACCCACACCCACACCCACACACCCACACACACACTAACACATACACCCTTACACACACTCACACACACACACACACACACACACACACCTCCATGCCTCCCTCCTACACAACGTTACAATGTTCTGGTCAAAGTGCACACACATTTTTAATGCAGTCATTCAAAGGAAGGAAATGCTGTCTGATCATTAACTATACCGTTCATTGATCCCCCTCCCCCCTTGTAACTGGGGAAGAGGGAAAAATAGCCATGTTAGGAGGTCACTGGGCTGGGAGTCAGAGAAGTGGGTTCTAGCCACAGACAAGCCTGGGTAAATCTGCAAGAGGAGACCTCTCAGCCTCTCACCTTCCACTGTCTTGTGGACAGTGTCTTCTTACCTGCCTGTCTCCTTCTTCTCAGCTTTCTTTGCTGGTTCATTATCCATATCTTGCCTCCTCACTGGAGGTACTCACCAAACTTGTGGCCCTGCCCTTTCTCTGTCTGGATCTCTCTGACTCTCTCTGTTTCTGTTTCTGTCTATCTCTCTGTCTCTGTCTGTCTCTCTCTGTCTTTCTCTCATCTCATCAGCTTCTGGTTCATTGATCATATCTGCAATTCCCAAACCTAGTTAAGGAGGATTGAAGAGGGATAAGCCGAGGTTCTGTTTAAGCCAACCATGAATCTGGCTGGAGAGGATCACTATCTATGCCATGGGAGGGGATGTCCTCGTTGGTGGACTCCTTTGCTCACTCCTCTCTTTGACTTACCCACATGCCAGGGCCCTTCCCTGGATCTCTTGGTAATTGATTCAGTTCAACAGATGTTTCTTAAGCCCCTACTATGTATTGGGTGTGGTGCTGTGCTCTGGGAAATAGAGACAAAAAAATGGAAACTCCCTGCCCTCCAGGAGTTTATATTCTGCCAGGAGAACACCAACAGAGCATACAGACTCTTGGTGGCTTGTCCCTTGTACTTACAAATCATGACCAACACACCTGCTTTTCTGATCACAAATGTCTCCAGTGACATCCTCAACACTTCTTCTATACAACTCTTCCTTGGTAACGTCCCAAAGCTGGCCCCTCCATTGCTCAACTTCTCCTTCTCCTTCTTCTCCTCCTCCTTCTTCTTCCTCTTCCTCTTTCTCTTCTTCTTCTTCTCCTTCATCTTCTTCTCCTTCTTCTTCTTCTTGCTCTTCCTCTTCTTCTTCTTCTTCTTCTTCTTCTCCTTCTTCTTCTTTCTCTTCTTCTTCTTCTTCTTCTCCTCCTCTTCATCCTCCTCATCCTCGTTCTCCTCCTCTTCCTCCTCCTCCTCCTTCTTCTCCTTCTTCTTCACCTTCTTCTTCACCTTCTTCTTCTTCTTCTTCTCTTCCTCCTCTTCATCCTCATTCTCTTCCTCCTCCTTCTTCTTCTCCTTCTCCTTCTTCTTCTCCTCCCCCCCTCCTCTATCACAGCCCACCAACTTTCACTTCCCCATAACTTCTCCCTCTTTCAGAAGGGAAACTTTCCCTTGTAATCAACAAAAACAGTCAGATAGAACAAATTCATGCGTTGGTCACATCTGAAAATGTATATCTCATCCCCCACAGACAGCTAACATTTCTGGTCAAACTGCCTAGGGGTTGTCTTTCAGACTTTAATGCTTGAATACCCACCCACCCACCCACCCATACACACACACACATGCACATGTGTGTGTGTGCACGTATATTCTGTGTGTGTATGTGTGAATGTACTTTATCTGAACAGCCTTTTGGAGCCTGTGCTCTGCTGTACACAGGAGACGTTAAATACCCATTAAAAAAGTCTCAGCAGGAACCAGATTCATTCCAAGGTATGTGTATCTCTTAGGGATCACTGGCTAGGATTCTCAGGCTTGGAGAAACTTTTAAAGGTGGCCTCTCAGAGCTCATATTCCAGGGAGAAATGCCATGTGTGTGCCCTGAGTGTTTCCAAGAGGCGTCTCTCCACTCGAGGCTTAGCTCCGATGTGCAAATTGATCCTGACATTCTGTCATCGGCACCTCCAGCTCAGGCCCAACTGGGGAGACACCCCCATGCACCAGTTGTGGGCTCCTACCATCTTCTGCTAAAGATAGCCGACCCAAGAGAGAGATCCTCACTAACATTACAGGCTCATTAGAGGAGTGATGACAGGTTGTGGTGGGGGGCCCTGGAGGGGAGCCCCCAACTGCTACTGTCCATGCTGCCGTATGTGCTGAGTTTGGTCAGCTGTCCTAACAACCAGGAGGACACAGAATCCACACTCCCCACCCGGGATCAGCTCTCTCAGCCTAATGCCTGTCTCCAGAGGTGTTCTGCCCAGTAAAGTCCTGGCTCCCTCCACCCCTTTAGGACCACAGGCTAAAGCACGATTGACATTCTTTATTGCATCGTAGGAAGGCTGTGTCCCAGTCCCAGAGGAATGGGTTTACTTTCTCAGAAACCTTTACCTCCATACATTCTGCACATGCTGGTCTCTTGGTGTAGGGAGATAAATAGATACAAAGTAATTTTTAAGGCAGTCGAGAAAGCCTTTCTTGGCACTCTGTGCTTTCAAAAAGAGTCAAAAATAGGTATATCTTACTCAAACTTCTAACCTCTCCATTCAGTGGTAATGGACGTGCCCAGCTGGGTGGCCCACAGTAAGTGAAGCTGAACAGAAAAGTCAGTATTCTGGTGCTTCTGAGCTATGGACTGGCTGGGCTGCAGATCCCTTCCTTGACCATCATTGTCTTCTCCCTCACACGGTCCTAGGTCATCCCCACGCCTCCATGTCCCTAACCCACCCTACTCCAGTCTTTTAAGTTGCCCTCCGGTGCCCTCATTCCACTGTTAACAAACTGCCCTTCATATTAGATCTCTGTCTGACTCCTGGAAATTCCCCTGCCTCTATTTTGTATTTATTTATCTATATACACGTTTTTCTCCCAAAGAATACAAGCTTCCTGAGGGCAGGGACTGTTTCATTTTTGTCTTTATGTAACATCTACCAGCTCCAGGGTGGGTGAGGTGGTTCCCTGAAGAACAGCCCTATGATATTGCATGCTATGTAGATAGAAGTGGCTGTGATCCTTAATTGACTGAGAGACCTCTGAGGCTAGGATGCCACATAAGGTGGAGAAACTTTGGTGGAAGAGAGAGAGGAGGGAGGGAATTAGAGGCTGGAGAAGGAGGCAAGACTGGACTATATGAATGGTTAACTGAAGACCCCAGAGCCATAGACTAGTGGGCAAGGCTGGACTCCCAATGTCCCTGCTCCATGTCCCATGATTCCCAGTACCTATTCCCAGACAATACTAAGAGTGGATTGCTCTGGGAACATTGTTGTCTCCCTGGTTGAGCTGAGATTTTATCTTGCCCCTTCGTCTCAGAGATAATTTGCTATTGTGTATTTTATTAACTAATCTAATCTGTATTACTTCCCTCATCGCTATTCGCTGTTTGCTCCATAAATGTGCTTGCTCAATATTAAGCTTGCTTCATGTGTAAGCAGCATTTGGTGGAAGACAGCCGAGGTACCTCTAGAGGGACCAGAGAGTGACCAGTGATGTTTTTCCTGGTCCTAAAAAGGAAGCAACATTGTACGAATATCTGAAGTGAAATGGAGAACTGGAGATAGGAAAGTGGAGGGTGAGCACCTGGCCAAGAGACCCATCTGCTCGTCCCCCAGCAGCTCCTCCCTCCTCCTCCTCTCCACAAAGCTGGCAATCTCATTATTCTGGCGACGGGAGAAAGTCTCCATTTTTGAAGAGAACCCAAGCCAGCCATCTCTTTTTTTCCACCTGGTTTCGAATTCTTTTGGACTTCTCCATCATGTCCCCTATGCCAAGTACCTTCCCTCCTGCCTCCTGCATTTTCATTTCCTTCTGTGTATTGTCTTTCCCACATTAGACTGTAAATTCCTTAATGATAGAGGCTGCCTTTCTTTCTCATAGTTGTAGCCTCAGCACTTAACACAGTGTGTGGCACATATTAGGTGCTTAATGAATGTTTATTGACTCACTGACTGACTGACGTGAGGTGGGTCAGATCTCAGAGCAGATATTTATTTCTCCATTTAAAAGGTGAGCCAGCTATAGCAAGAGAGTAGTTATCTATACTCCACTGCTATCCTTAGTATCCAAGGCCAGAGCCTGCTACATTGTAGGCATCTGTTGAGCTGAGTTCAGGATCCGAGTTTCCCTTTTGTCAATTAGACTTTATCTCATAGGTCTGTTCTATTTTACTCAGGAAGTTTGTTTAGGATCTAGAAGCCAGCTGGGACATTCCTCCAAGCAAGACTGGGGGGAAGCCCAGCTCTCAGAGTCTGTCATCCCAAGGGCAGAGTCTGTGTTCCAGGGGAAGGAGGAAGGTGGCTCAAGAGTGGAGACCTGGATTGAGGCACCATCTGCAGAGGATGGAAACTAATCCAAACCTTGGGAATGGAGGAGATGGTCAAAGGAGGGCTGGGAGGCAGGAGAGAAAAGTCAGCCATTATTGCCTTGGCCAGAGTGGTCATGGATGGCTTTCTGGAGGAGGGAGGCCTTTTGTTGGGCCAGTATTTAGAAAGGTGGTGCAACTGGCCACTGGAATTGGATGTGACCATTTACTCAATTGTCCCAGATTGGCTCCCAAGAGTTAATGGGGCTTTCCAAACCATGAGCTCCCATACAATGGCTTCCATTCATACAGTGAATATTCTCACACGTTAAGCATGGAAAAGGTGAATCTTGGGTTTGTGGATAGAGTGTTGGCCTTGGAGTCACAAGGATCTGGGTTCAAATCTTCCTCATGGTACTTGTCAATTGGGTGCCCTGGGTATGCCATTTAACCGTTACAAGCCTTAGGTAGCTTCCTAGGGTTTATGTATTAAGTCATAGCTTGCTTTCTGTGTGGTGGCGGGGTGGGGGAGTACCTCCAGAAGGATCATGCCAGAGAAACTGTTTTCTATATTATGCTGTGAGCGTGGGGGTGGGGTGGGAGAGGAAAAAAGAGCTAGACTGTTCTCCACCAACGCTAATCACACCAACATCAACTTAGCCATTGCTCTGGACTTATTTTTCTGAATGGGGAAGGATGAAAGGGGGAGGAAGACAGAGAGAGGGGAAGAAGAAGATAAGCAGGAAGAGATCATGATAGGGCAATGTTGGTTAAAAGCAGGCAAAGGCAGAAAGAAAGCTGCCCCCAGGAAGCCCCATGGGGCCTCCAGCCCCGAACATTTACTGCTGAGGCCTGGACCTGGCAGCCTGGGGGTGACAGCACCCCCTGAGGTTGGCACTCCTCTTTCCTTTCTAGCCTTCATGTCATAGCAAAGACCCCAACAAAGACTCAGGCCAACCTTTGTCATTATAAATAGATGCTCCCCCTTTCTCTGGGAATGAGGGCTCCCGGCCTCAGGTTGTGACATGGTACTGTGCCAGGCATCAAACAGAGGGGCACTGCCCCTCCTCCTTCCCTTCCCATCCTTTCACCACATGTGTGAGCAAGCCCCAGTAGCAGGAGGACCTGCCTGGGAGACCAGGGGGCTTTAATGAAAGGAGAGAATGAGCAGTTTGGGCTTCAGCTCAATGACAGGAGGTTAATTGTCCAACTGGTGCTACCCAATTCAGTGCCCAGGGTGATAATCATAGGGTGGGATCTGAGCTGCTCAGCTAATGGATTTCAGGGGGAATCGCACACTGCATCCTGCAGTAGATTGCTCTGGTAATTCATGGGAAGACATTAAATCCTCTCCCCCTTCTCCACCTCCTCCCCCCCAAATAAAAGAACCAGCCCAGCTATTCACTCTTATCAAGGAGTGAAGGCTGCTGAGTTGTTAGATCTCAGTCAGCCCTGGGGATTAGCAAAGGCTTCCGGGGGGAGGGGAGGGGAGAAGGACAGACAAAAGGTGGGCTGACTCCTGGAGATAGCAGGTGCATGAAGAAGACCTGAGACCTATTGAGGGCCAGTGCTGAGTGCAGACAGTCCATAAAGGTCTCTGGCCTGGGCTGCTGCCTCAGGAAAGCCCCAAACAGTCACCTTTCCCCCATCTGCTATTCTGCTCCAGATTCTCATCTCCTTCGGTTAAGGCACAGAAGAAATCCAAGTGAGATGGCAGAAGAGTAATATGTTTAAAGATTGTTCCTGTTGTGTTCTCTGTGCCTCAAATGGTCTTCTTCCTCTTCCTTTTCCTTGGATCCCAGCCCATCTTCCCTGTGCCCCTCAGCAACCCCTCCTCTGGGGCAGAGAAAGTAGCTCTGGGAGGATTCTTCCAGTTGGAACCACTTTGCGCCCGCAATGATGGACTGTGTGTCTGTGTCACAGGTCCAAAAAAGAACCAAAAGCTCATTCTCAGAACCCTGAGCTGAGGAATGTTTTTGGTTCACAACAACTAGTTAAACCATCTACGGAGGTACAGAGGGGTTGCTGTTAGTGTTGGTGGAGGGAGAGCTTACAGAATACTTGGCTTCTTCAAGGGTCTTCCCCCCGAGGCATGAGAAGTTTGAGCTCCTGCACAGGGTAGATTTGATGAATATTGCTGAAGTTACAGGTCTCTAGGCACTAGGTAGATCCTCTATGGGGGGTTTACTAGTGGATACGGGCTTGTGAATGGAACTGGGAGGAGTTCCCACATAGGGCCACCATTGTGGTGTTCTTCTCAGGAACATGATCACAGCCCTCAGCTGAGCATTCTGGGTAGCTCATTGATGGCTCAAGCTGTCCTTGGCCCATATGAAGGTATGTGGTGCCATTGGGATTGCTATTCAATGCTTCCTTGCTCCATCATCTTTGTGAAGATCCTCTCCCTCCACTGATGCAGATCACAATCCCTCTGCAACTTAGTCGAGATGGTCTTTAGAGGTTGGTCTGGCTGCAAATGCATCCCCAGTGAGTAGAGCATTGCAGTCAGAGGGCCTGGGTTCTGATCTTGCCTCTGATACTTCCTGTGTGACTTTGAACAAATCACATCACCTTCTGCACCTTTGTTGCATCCTCTGTGAAATAAGGGGGATGGGCTAGGAGCCCTGAAGGTCCCTTCCAGCCCTGGACTATGATCCTATGAGTCAAGATTCATTGGCTGCTGGTGTGTAGATGGTGGGACACAAAAGATGATGGTGACTATTGGTCAAAGGGCCCCATCAATTTTAGGAGTTCTGCTCAATAACTCAGGTCTCTAAAGCACTTTCAGGATAACAAATAGCCAGGGTGAGACTGTTCATACCCACTATACAGATAAGAAGACTCTGGGCTAAAGGTTCTTTTCGTGGCATGGTACTGTGTTTCACTGGGCCACATTATCTCATGCTTCCTACAATCAGCATTTATAGTCTGACTCTTTGCTTTGCTTACTCATGATCCAGGCAAATTACTTGAGTTTTAAACTCTTCGTTAAGGTAAGAGTCTGCTTCCAATGTGGAGAATGTACTGTCCCAAGCTTCGGGGGTTTACACAGCTGTTTTCAGAGATACTTCTAGGGACCCGTAAATTTTCAGTTCTTCCAAGGTGGTATGATAAGGGGCGAGGTGTTTCCTCTCCACTGCCACAGCAAGCTCGACCACGCCAGCACTCCTCCTCTCTCCAGGACTGTCCCTCAGAACTGTGACCCAGATCCAAGCACGGGCAAAGCAAGAGATTCCTGCCTCAGCACTGGCAAAGAGATCTCTGCAATCCCCCTCTGATCAGCCACTCTATTGCCCCTCAGTCTGTGGGCTGGAAGCTCAGAAGGCAGCCACCCCGGGGCTGTGCTTGGGACTTGTGACTGAGACCTAGCTTCTCTCTCACTGGCAGTCATAGACCTTTCCTACTGACCTTCTAAGCTGTCTTTGGTATTCATGGGTTGAGAGGTCTGGAAACCACCACAGCTGCCTGTGATTCAGTCCTCTGAGGCCTGCTCCAGGTTTGCTGCAGCCTGTGTGCCCATGCCAAACTGCGCTCCTCTCCCTGCCCGGCGTGATATACCTTTCTGATCAACCATCCAGGTTGTCTTGGGCTGGAAATTTGTTTCACTCTGTCTTTTTGTGGGTTCTGCTACTTTAGAATTTGTTTAGAGCCATTTTTTACAGGTATTTGGAGGGGTTTGGGGGAGAGCTCAAGCAAGTCACTGCTTTCACTCTGCCATCTTGGCTCCGCCCCTACAATCAGTATTTATTAAGAACCTGTTGTATGCTATGCATAAACTCTGGGGACATGAAGACAAATAAGTGAGAATTCCTGGCCTGAAGGAACTTACCCTCTATTGACCATATGCTAGTTTGCAGGGCATTCTGTGGCTCTCCCAATTTAGCTCAGTGGGTCCTCAGATGACAGATAACATTCTGATAGAATGGCAGCATCTAGAGGGCAGAGGTTACTTCATGGTGTCTGGGCATTCCTAGAGGCCAGCCAAGGGTCCATATCAGGCTCTTTAATTGGTGCCTGTCAATCAATCAATTCATGGTTGATTGGTTCTTTCATGAACTTGGGGGAAGGAGCAGACAGGGTAGGTCAGCTCATCTGGGGAGCCGGTCACTCCTCTGACATCCTGGAGGGTTCAGGTGGCGCTCCAATGCTCAAGCCCCAAAAGCAGAACTTTCCAAGACTTTCTCATCTGACCTGCTTCCTTGGGGCCAGGCTAGGCCAGGCAGGGCTAAGGTTAATGACCTATATAGAAGCTGCAACTCAGCTGCTTGAGTTGGCTGAATTGCGGCCTCTGGGTGCTGATAGCAGCTCTAATTTCCCCATAGAGATGCTTTGGAGGCCAGCCAGGGCCAAAGTGAAAGAGTTCATTCAGAAGTTCACTCATCTGAGGCAGGAGGAGCACATGGATGGGTCTGCCCAGCAGAAGAGGTTGATCTGAAATATTGACTCGGGGAGGAGCTGGCACGCAGGGGGATGTCCAGATATTAGGGAAGCATATATTTCTAAATGTGGAAGGATCCTAAAACAGAATCCCCTCACTTTAGAAATAGGAAGGCTGGGAAGGCGAGGGGGCCTGCTGAAGGCCGCTCTGGTCTGTAGAAAGACTGTGGTCTCTAGGCTAGACCATGTCCACATGCCATAGGGAGAACACTGGACTGCGTGTCAGGAGGCCTGGGTTCAAATCCCAACTCCTGCACTTACTAGCTGCATGACCCTAAGCAAGTACCTCAGCCTCTTCACCTGTAAAATGGAGATAAGAAAAGCACCTCCCTCCCAGAGCTATTGTGAGGATCAAATGAAATGATATTTGTAACGTGCTTAGCTCAGTGCCTGGCAAAGAACAGGTGGTTAATAAATACTTCTTTCCTTCCTTCTTTCCTGTGATTGAGGGGAGCACGGGGCCAATGCCAGCCAGGCCAGGAAATGAAGAAATGCAGATACTGAAGCAGAAGGAGTTCTGGAATTAGAATAGGAGACCAGGGTTGAAGTCCTCATCCTGCACCTCTTTGGCTGGGCAGCCTCGGACAAGCTGCTTTGTCTGAGAGCTCAGTTTCCTTGTCTGTAAAATGGGAAGGTTGAGCTGTGATCTCTGAGGTCCTCTGAGGTCCACTCAGACATTCTCTGTTCCCTGTTCTGTCTCATCCCAGCCTCGACATTCTCTGCTCTAAGGTCCTTCCCAGCTCGACATTCCACGTTCTAGGGTTCCTCTTGGCTCTGATGTTCAGTGATTCCTCCTGGTTTGTAGGATGCAGTGACTCTGAGTCAGACCCTCTACTTCATACTGAAGGATCTCTGGGCATGCTTTTTAAGGAAACCTTCCTGGCCCTCAGGATGGCCCATTTGAAAGGTACAAGGTAAGGGTGAGTTAGGGTCTGGTTACAGAGACAAGACTCATGGAGGATCAAGGGTGCCCCTTGGCATGAAGTGCAGAGGAAGGAGAGATCAGCAGGGATGGGCATGCGTAGTCAGAGGCCACTTCTTGGTGGAGATCTGATTCTCTGCTGGGCAGCAGTTGGACATGCTGGAGAGAAAAGGACGAGGATGCCCAGAGAGAGGGAAAGGATGAACAAAGGTCTGGGAATAGGAAGGAATGGCCATCATCCTTCTTCCTCTTAGCTCACTGGCCTCCCAGCTCCCCATCCCTGTCAAAGATGGGTCACTCAATGCACTGCCCATTAGCCCTAGGTCACGCTGGGCCGTGGGCATTTTTCATGAGTCTCTTCTAGAGGATCAGTGTGGAATCACAGAGCTGGAGACTCGGGGAACGTCTTGGACACTGCCTTGTGTGATCTCAGTTGAGGCTCGGAGCAGTTCATTAGCTGCTCAGGGCCCGAGTTGTTGTCGGCAGAGCCAGGACCCAAACCCTGCCCCTCCCATTACCTCTCACATGATCTTTCCAATACACAACCTGTCATTGGTGAGGGTGTATGGCTGGTGCAGAGTACCTAATGGGGAAAACAAGGAAGGAAGTTGGATAATTAAATAGGGCAGCTATCCGCAGTGTGGTACAGTGGAGAGATTTCAAGACATGGTGTTGGAACACCTGCACTCAAACCACGTCCCTCATTATCTGTGTGACCTTGAACAAACCAGTCACCTCTGGGGACCTCAGTCTTTATAAAATGAGGAGGTCAGACTCAATGGTCTCCTGGGTCCCATAGATGTATGATCCTCTCATCCTAAGCTCCCTGCCAGCTCTGCCTCTCTGATCTTACCATGTCTGCAGTCATGAACAGAGAATGCCTCCTATTGGCTTCCATCAGGGTCTAAGGAACCAACCTCAATCCCCAGAAAGTTTTGGGGAAAAAAGGTGGAGAAGGCCAAGTATAGAGGATGCCTCTATTTTCCCTCTGAACCCCAAATCAACTGGATATACCGTTGCTAGAGTTGAGCTATTTCCAAGCACAGTTAGGTGGACAGTGGAGGCAATTACCCAGCCATTTCCAGCCTAAAAAGGTCCACTTTGGCCTGCATTATCCATACAATGTGTGGGGGAGGGAGAGGTGGGTAGGCAGGCACACATGCATCTTGACCCAGTAATTCAAGTCACCAGCTGCCTGCAGGTCACAAAGGTGCCATCCTACAGGAAGTCTCCTTCACCAGTGTGAAGAAACACTTCATTCCAATGACTCATGGGCTCCTACTGGGCATCTCTCCCAGCTAAGAGGTTCACTGACCTCCCAGAACTCACCCAGCTCAGATATGTGCCCCCTGCCTAGCCTAATCTAATCTTCAGCCTGGTGTGGTTCCTTGTCTCACTTTTGTTACAGTCAGTCCCTTCGCAGGAAGTGGCAGTGGTCCAGAGGCCACGGCCTGGTGGGTGCTGCTCAGCTTCTCCAGGCGGGAGATTCCGGGTCTCTTGTACTGTGAATCGGAATGCCAATGCCCGTTTCCACAGTGGTCTGTGAAGGTTTATGAAGGTTTGTGATTTTGTCTGATGCTCTCAACACATCTACTAGGTAGGCAGAGAAATTATCAGCCTCATCTTGTAGCTGAGGAAACAGGCTCCCACAGATGATAAGATGTGATTAGCCTAGGGTAACACAGATTGTGCCAAGGTCACGATCCGCACTCGGAGCCCCAGAAAAACAAGGGAGCTGGACCAGGTGGGTGGATGGCTCACCTCCAGCTCCACGTCTGTGACCCGGTCAGCTCTGACTCCAAGTCAGTTCAATTCAGTTCAGCTCAACAAAGTAATGGACAGGAAGCCAGCTGTGGCTGATCAAGAGGACCTGACTTCTAGTCCTTTCTCTGGCACAGACTGATCTCGGAACCCTGGGGGAGTCACTTCAAGTCTTGCTGCCCTGTCAGTCTTCTAGACTTAGCTGCAGGAGACTGAATTTCCTAAGTCAGGAGTTGCCACCACTTGGTGTAGTTGTGGCCTCCTCTAGCCCTCTGGCAAAGAAGTCAATGGACAGAGTAATGGGTTGCTGTTGTTTTTAAACTATTCTTAGAGTAATGTTTATAAATGAATGAAAGAAAATACATATAATTTCAAGGGAAAAGAATTATATCAAATAGTTATCAAAATGCTTTTAAAACAAATTCACAGGCCCCAGATGAAGAACTCCCTATCCTATACCAAAGAAGTGTACCCCTCTTTCCCAAATGTGCTAGCCACTGTGTATTCTGGGTGCTAGGGATACAAAGACAAAAAGCAAAAATGGTTCCTGCCCTCAAGAAGCTTGCATTCTACGAGGGAGATGTAGGATATGCAGAGATAAATAGATACAAAGTAATTAGAGGAGGGAGGGAGAAAACACTAACATGTAAGGGAATTGGGAGAGGCTTATTATCAAAGTGATGCCTGAGCTGAGCCTTGGAGCATGGCAAAGACAGGAAGGTATGGATGAGGAGGGAGGGGTTTCTATATACATAGATACATATATATATGATGCATGTGTGTATCTCTCTGTATCTCCCTGTCTGTCTCTCTGTCTCTCTGTCTCTCTGTCTCTGTCTCTCTCTCTCATCTATCAGAGCCCTTTTGTGGATGCCAGGCTGAGCAGCTCAGTCTTTCCCATCCATTCATATTGCCTCGTATTGCATTCATATTGGGATTTGTGTCCATCTCCTTCCAGGTATTCCAGAGGAGACTCACCCATTTGTTGGACAGTCTCTCAATGGTTAGTGCTTACCTGTGCAGCTCTGGAGCCATCCATATGCTCCCTCTTGAGGAGGCACATTTCTCTTTCCTTCGGACTGGCAGTCTACCTTATGTAGGTGTAGAAACACAGCATCACAGAGTTGGAGGGGCAGAAGAGGAATCCAGTCTAATTTGTACTTAGAAGGCATCCCCACTCTAACATACCCAACAAGTGGTAGGACTACAGTGGAGGTGAGGGGAGAAATCAATAACCAGAGATGCTGAGGGGCTGCTGTCCAAGGTGAAGAGCAGAGAGAGTATTGCCTATTTGACCATTAGAGTTCTCCCCCTGCTGCAAAGACTGTGGGTAAAGCCTATTTCATACAATCTCAAACGTGGACCTAAGAGGTATCTAGTCCAATATGTTCCTGAAAAAGAATCTCTTCTAAAAACATTCTCAACAAGAGATAACACTGTGTGAAGACCTCCAGGGAGAGGGAGCTCCCTCCCTCCCAAGTGATTTCATTACACTTGGGGACAGCTGTCATTGTTAGGAAATCTCTTGTGACGTTAAATCTAAATCTTCTTCGTACCTCTCCCCAATAGGTAGAAGCAATGGCCCCTATCCGTGCCTTCTGGGGGCCGAGAGGAACAATCAATCGGTCAACAAGCCTTTATTGGGCACTTACTGTATACTGGGTACTATGCTAAAGTCTGGGGATACAAAGAAAGGCAAAAACACTCCCTGCCCTCATAGAGCTCCCATTTCAGTGGGGGAGATGACATGACTATGGACAGCCCAGAACTAAGCTGTTGACGGGCAGCCGACCCCTCTGCTGTGTGACATCTCATCGAATAGTTGACGGCAATGATTTTGTCCCACCCACCTAGGTTTTCTCTTCTCTAGTTCCCAGTTCCTTAAAGCAATCCTTAAATGGCATGGGCTTAAGACCCTTCACTGTCCATTTGTGCCCCCTTTGGATTTACTCCAGCTCATCATTGACTTCCCCTTGGGCCACCTAGGTGGAGCAGTGGATGGAGTGCCAGACTGTAGTCAAAAAGACCTGAGTTCAAATCTGTCCTCAGACAGTTACTAGCTATGTGGTCCTGGGCAAGTCACAACTTCTATTTACCTCAGTTTCTTCACTCATAAAATGGGCTAATAATAGCAATACCCTCCCAGACTTGTGAGGATCAAATTAGATAATAATTGTAAAATGTTTAGCACAGTGCCTGACACATAGTAAGCACTATACAGGTGTTATCATCATTATTATTATGAACTAAATACGCCCAAGGAGGCCTGACCTGGGCAGACCATGTATCAAATGGTCTAGCAAAGCTAATTTTTGGTGTTCCCTTTACAAGAAAATTCACCAAAGTACTTCTTAATAGCTCCCACCCTCACCAGAAGCCCATGGAAGGTCTGTCGAAGACAAAGTGAGATTTTCTCTTAAATGACCACCTGAAACCATGGGAAGCTAGGATATGATTCCCAGGCAGTCACTTTACACACTGGGTGGGGGGCGTGGTAGAGAGTGAACTCTCATGTCCCCACCAGCTCATAAGATCATAGGCTGCATAGTGGGGAGGGTCATCACATCACAAGGGACCTTTGAGATGGAATCCATTGACTTCCTTCTACCCACGGGATTCTGAGGCTCAGAGAGTGGAATCAGCTGGCTCTGCCCCACAGAGGTGGTAACTAGTGGGGCTGGGACTTGAACCCTGGTCTTCTGCTTCCAAATCCAGGGTCCTTCCAACTTCACAGGAGCCGTTTATTGATCATTAACATGAATAGGGAGTGGCCAGCCTCCTTCCTGCAGTGACAGGTCAGGGAACATTGCTGCTAAGGTTACTTCCTGGGGCTGCTTGGATGAAGTCTGAGCCCTGATCAAGGCTCAGCTCTCATGCAACTACAGAGTATTTATTTCCTCAACTCAAAGTCAGGCACGTGGCATGGGGCTGACAATTCCTTTCACAAAGCCTCCTTAGAAGTGGACTCTGCTGGAAAGCCCTGCCAGGCCACTGCCTCTGAGGGGCTCCTGTGTTGCTATGAAGAGTGAGCCCTGTCCAGGCTTCAGCTTTGCTTATCTCCTTGATAAAAATGAAAAATGATAAAACAGCCCCTGGATATCAGCTCCCAGAGCACCAGAGCCCCAGAACCAGGAAAGGCTTCTCCCGAATTCTAGCTCTGGTTCTTCTTGGCTGGGGAGAGAGTGGGCTCCCTGTTACTGAAGGTCTTTAAGCAGAAGCTGGATGCCCACTTAGTAGGGGGTTCTAGAGTGGGTTCTTGGGCAGTTGCTGTTGGGAATGAATGCTTCTGAGATCCTGGGATTCTGTTAAGACTTCATCACCCTGTATCTCATTGACCAGTGAAGGGGCTGGGTGCAATGATGTCTAAAGACCATTCAGACTCAGAATCCTCTGCCTATGAAATGAGAACAGCTCAGTGTTTATGCTGGCCGTTGGCAGACCTTTGGGAAGATGTCATGGTACCTTCCTAGAGCCCTGTGTCTTTTCTGAGGAAGCGCATCTTCAGAGTATCCAAATAATAAAAGCTTCATGTTGCTTACGTTCCTGAGTGAAAGTTGTCTAGGTCAGTAAGGTGCTTGGATTCTCCGACCTGATGGATCCAGAAGTTACCTCCGGGTTCGGCCCCAAGGGCAGGGTTTACTGTTTGCTTCCTTCCAACTTAAACAAAAGACTTTTTCCCCTGAATTAGTCATCCCAATAATAATAACTGGGAAGCTAAAAATACCCTGACTAAACAAGCAGAACAGGTCGATAATCCACCTCCCGTGGCACAGACATCCCGGGTACCTAAAGGCCAACACATTCCCAGGAAAAATGAATTTTATATCCCTTGGAATGCCTGCTGAAGATAACAGCTTCACAGTACCCACGTCTTATTCTAATTGCTAGGTTAACCCTAGATTGGAGGCTTCCACTTCTTGACTCCTGGGACATGAGTCTTTGACTCCGGGGTAACTTTCGGACAAGTCATTTCCCATGAATCAAGGACTCCAGGGATGACTTATAGGCAGGCAGGGGTGGTAGTTCCACTCAAGGGCATGGGCTGCTTGAAGTGTAATTAAGGAGACCAGCCATAGTTCAGATTTATGGTCCTCAGGGCTTGTACCAGACAGAGCTCAGCTCTGAAACACAATTATCAGCTTTTATTGTGTGATTGCTTTCTACCGTGTTATCAGATGAACATCTCAAGGTCGAAAAACTACCCCATATAAGGAAACTAGAAACGTTTAACAATGAGTAGGGATATTCCGTCCCCAACCCCTGTCCCTTTTGTTCCCACCCCACCTCTTGAGGGACCATGATGAATGGAATTCTGGTTCCATCCAACTTCAAGCATGTGGGTGGAAGAGGAGACAGGAGAGTGAGAAGCAGGTGAAAGAGAGGCTCCTTGGTTCTCAGAGTGTCAACTCAGAGTGTCCATCAAGTTTTCAGACCTCATGGCTTTTCCCACATCTGTGCTCCCTTCCCTGAGGAGAATCAAAACTCTTATGTCATCGAAGGTGATCCTCAAGGGCTACTCTGATGTTTAACTCTTCTTGGTAGAGAGGAGATGGTTAAGGGCTTAGAATGTTGCATACACTCTGAGACATGGTCACTGGGTCCATTGGTTTGTGGCTTGGTGTTTTGGTTTGTCAGTTTGTAGGAGAGAGTTCTACCTACTGACTGGAGTAAAAAAAAAAGGCATCATTAAAATACTTTTCAAAAAAAGGAAATAATGGAAGACAAAATGAAAAGATATTTTGTCACCCTGTGGCCAATTAGGTGATGCATTTTTTTTAATCTAGATAAGTACTTAAAGAAAGAAGAGAGAGAGAGAAAGACAGAGAGAGAAAGAGAGTCACAGAGACACAGAGAAAGAGATAGACAGAGACAGAGACGGAGAGAGAGACAGAGAGACAGAGAGAGAAAGAAAGTCACAGAGACACAGAGAGAGAGAGAGACAGAGACAGAGACAGAGAGAGAGAGACAGAGAGACAGAGAGAGAAAGAAAGTCACAGAGACACAGAGAGAGAGAGAGAGAGACAGGGACGGAGAAAGGACAGAGAGACAGAGAGGGATAGAGAGAGAGGGCAGAGACAGAAAGATAGAGAAAGGGAGGGAGGAAAGAAGGAAGGATGGGAGGGAGGGAAAGAGGGAGATAAGAAGGAAATAAAGAAAGAAAGAAAAAGAAAAAAAGAAGGCAGGAAAAAGAAAGCCTCTTTTTCCTTCTTTGTTCATCTCTGAGGCATACTTAATGAACAGGAGTGGGGTTTGCTCAGCAATTAGACACATTCTCTCCCCAAGGATGAGAGATTAGCCGCCTGAAGCTGGCACTATCTAGGGCTGGCATCTCCTGAGATCTCACCAGCCCTTCAGGCTTGGTTTCAGCAGGTCCTGTCTGGGACTAAAGCTCTCAGAGGTAATCTCCTAGAACACTGAACGCCAGAACTAGCAGGGGCCTTAAAGATCCTCCAGGCCAGTCCCCTAATTTTATAGATATGAAAAGGGAGGCCTAGAGAGATTTCGAAGTGACAAGCACTCAGCCACACAGGCCTGCTGTCTCCCACCCTTTGGTCTGCAGGTAGGAAGCAGACCTCAAGGGAACGTAAAGAGTGTCTTCCTTCAGCTTTGGCCTCTATTTCAGGGATCTCAGCTGAATTTGGTGCCATGGGGCAGCCAGGGACAGCTGGTTCCTCAGACCAGGTGGAGGGGAGAGCCTCAACTTAATGGAGCTGACTACCTCCCATGCTTGCTCCTAACACCATTTTGCTGACAGGAAGTTGATCTAAAGGGGCTGGGGGGGCGGGCAGACTGCATGAGGTCACTGAGAGAGGAAATAGCCCCAGAAAATCATTTCACACCCAAGACAAATTCTTGGGTCCTCTCAAAGAGCTGGAGCCTCTTGCGAAGGCCATTGAAAAGGAGAGCGTCAGGCACTTGCTGAAGCTTGTGTGACCTTGGGCCTCAGTTTCCTCCTCTATAAAAAGAAAGGAGCTAGCCAATAAGGTTCCTGCCAGCTCTGCACCTATATTTCTATGGTAAATTAGACCAGACTTGATCAAAGGACTTCAAAATCAAAGACAGCTGCATTTGTCCCGGTGAGATTTCCTCTCACCTCGTTACCCGTAGCTGCCCCGCTATTGGAAGGGTCTTAGGCTCCAAGTGAGCCAAGACTGGAGATGGACCAATGTCAAGATGGCCCCCTGCCTCCCACCCTTGGGTCTATTACTACCCTTGTCAAATTCCTGTCAATTTTACATCTTATTTTTCATCCACTTACCCTTGAGGACCCTGGGGAAATTAACTTTGGGACAGAGGACAAGAAAAGCCCATGAGTCGGATGCTGGCATGTATTCCTAGAAAGAGAATTCATCAAAGAATATTTGTAAAGGCTGAAAATAATGTTCATCTCCACAGACCAAGATTCACCAGCCTGGCTCAGATTGTGGAAACAGAAAAGGTCTGTCTCTATCCTGAATTTCTTGTAAAATTTGACAAGCCCAGGATCAAGTGGATAAGAGGCACAGCTGAGAGGGTCATGATGGGGGCCCTCAATGGGAAATTGAAGTCTCAACTCAGCTTCCCCTGGGTCCCTTCAATTTAATGCAGTTAACATTTATTAGATACCTATAATGTGCCAGCCTCCCAAAGACAAAAAGGAAACACTTCCTATCCTGGAGAGGAGAGATTGCTGAATTCTTTGGGTTTGTTTTTCCTTGCACCCACAATGCCTTGGGGTTGTTTATGTTTGGTCATTTCAGTCATGCCCGACTCTTTGTGACCCCATTTTGGGTTTTTTTGGGCAAAGATACCGGAGGGGTTTGCCATTTACTTCTCCAACTCATTTGACAGATGAGAAAACTGAGGCAAACAGGGTGAAGTGACTTGCCCACGGTCACACAGCTAGTGCGTGTCTGAGGCTAGATTTGAACTCAGGTTCTCCTGACTCCAGGGCCAGGGCTCTATCCACTACACCACCAAGTTGCCCCTCCACAGTGCCTAGCACATGATAATAACAACAATAATAATAATGAGCATTGATTTAGAGTTTTAAGGTGAGCAAAGTGCTTTACATATACTGTCTCATTTGATGGTGAGCATTAAGTAAAGGCTTATTGAGAGATTGCTTTCTCTCAAGCTCCCTTTGGAGGAGGCCAGAAAACACAGGGAGAGAGCTGGGATAGGACACATTTACATCATTTCAGCTGCGTCCGACTCTCTGTGAGCCCATTTTGGGGTTTTCTTGGCAAAGATACTGGAGTGGTTTGCCATTTCCTTCTCTAGCACATTTTACAGATAAGGAAACTGAGACAAACAGGTTAAAGTGACTTGCCCAGGGTCACATAGCTAGTAAGTATCTGATGCCAGATTTGAATTCAGTTCTTCCTAACTCCAGGCCCAGTGTTCCATTCACTGCACCACCTCGTACATAGGACATAGAACACGTTCATGAAACCTGGTTTGAAGCCCTGTTTCCCTTTCCCCTCATGTGTTACTACTGAATAGAGGTTTGGAGCCTTCTCTGTGACGCTGAAGACTTGACATCACACAGTAAACATCTCAGTGTGAGGGAGAATGGAATTTTCTGACATGAACAACAAAAACAACACTGTGCTTTTATAGTCATATAAAAAGGATCCCTCCTTGCATCTCCAGAATGTTGTACCCTGGGCCGCTGTCCATCTTGCCTACCCCTAGTCCTAGGTCTGGGAATAGAGGCCCCAGGTGGAAAAGCAGGCAGCATGAGAACCGTTCAGGAGCCAGCTCATGGGGCTTGCTCGGAATTCTACTTGACAGGAGCTCAGACAGGCAGTGCTCCAGTGTCCATCTAAAGACTTCCAGTAATGGGACACAGTCTTTCCAACTGTAAGAAATATTTTCTTCAATGTCAAGCAAAATCTGCTTCACTGCATCTCTCGCAGTTCCCCTCCCCCATGGCTTCTAGTTCTGCTCTCTGGGGGCTAAGTGAAACAAAGCCAATCCTCCTTACATTCAGCAGCCCTTCCAGTCCTTGGAGAGACGCTCTGTTTCCCCTCTCCTCCCCACTCAGGCTTCTCTTCTCCAAGCTGAACATCTTCAGATACTTTGGCACATCCCCAGGTAACATGGGTGTAAGGACCCTTAAGCTGGCACAGGCCTGTCTGCCTTCCAATGCCACTTTTCAGTCCCCTAACCTGGTTGTTTTCTTCCTGGAGGCAGAGCCTACTTCTTGGTCCTTTATAATTCTCTGGTTATAAGGAAAAGTACTAGAGAGGTTATATAGAAAAAGTACTAGAAATAAGATAGCCCAACAGTCCCCACATTTTACAAGTGAGGGAACTGGGCCAGAGAAGGTGTCCCTAATTCTGTGATGTTGTGATTATGTGACCTCTGGCTCTAAATTCAGGGCTCTGGTCACCCTGCTACTCATTTCCTGAATTGTGGCACTCAGAATGGCACCCCAAACTTCAGATAAGGTCTGACCAGAGCAGAAGCAAGCACGGTTACCACGCTCATCATTCTGGGTCCTCTGACCATCACCTCCCTCATTCTGGGCACTGTGACCATCACCTCCCTCATTCTGGGCACTGTGACCATCACCTCCCTCGTTCTGGGCCCTGTGGCCATCACCTCCCTCGTT
>NW_020951147.1:1572712-1590082 GCF_900497805.2 Vombatus ursinus
CTCCCTCGTTCTGGGCCCTGTGGCCATCACCTCCCTCGTTCTGGGCCATGTGACTTTCTTCATATAGCTTCACATTGCATCTGTTGGTTTCCACATCATCTGTGTTGAGTCCTGTGGAGCTGGCCTCCACTGAAGATTCCCAGATCTTTTTCAGAAGAAGTGTATTCCAGCCACCCCTGCCCAATCCCATAGCTGTGAAGTTGATTTTTTCGTCCACAAATGGTCCTTTACCTCCACTCACAGCTTCCTCCAAAGCCTCACTGGGAAATGCGGGTGGAGGGATCTTGGGTATGGAAGGTTCAGTCAACAGATACCAAGCCCAGGCAAGTTGGAGCAAGCTGGAAAGGTTTGGGGACTTACGTTCCGGGACTGTGTGTGTTTGTTGTGTGAGGACCAGCTATGTTAGGGGCAGATCAGCTCCTCCCCAGGTGAGCTGCAGAGAGATGCTTTCTTAGCACCAGCAGTTCACCAAGGCCATCTCCTAAGTGGAAGAGGGGCCACCATCTGTATCTGTGTAGGCAGGACTCGAGAAATAAAATTTATGGTCCTTAAAATATAGAAGTCAAAGCAGAACTTTTCTGCATCCCCTTAATTATTCATCTGATTGGACCGAGCCCAATGTTCTCACCTGTTTGGGATCCCACTTCTAATGTGCATCAGTACTCATCTGCCACAAATGGTGTGGAAACAGTGGCAGATCCTGTGGCAGAAAAAGAGGCACGACAGGCTGGTTGGGGTGGGTAGCAGACTGGCAGCAAGTGAGTGAGTATTTAATAGGCTCGAGGACTTTGGAGCCAGAAGGGCCCATGGTGTCATCTGGCCTAACCTCTTCACTTTACAGAAGGGGAGGGCCGTGACCTGGCCACAGTTGCACAGGTGGTCTCAGTGTCTCTGACTCCAATCCATCACCCTTCCCACTGGCCCACACTGACTCCCAGCCTCTCTTCTCAGTTCCAGGTCCAGCCTTCAGTTCACTGCCATGCTCCCCTTCCTCTGAAGAGGAAGCTCATTGGTGGAGTGGCAGTGGAGAAAGTGTGGGGTCTGGAGTCAGAGAGACCCGAGTTCAAATCCAACCCCAGACACTTACTAGCTGTGTGACCCTGTGCAAGTCACTTTAACCTCTGTTTGTCCCAGTTTCTTCATCTGTAATAAAACACAGGATTTAGAGTCAGGAAGACCTGAGCCTAAATCCAGTCTCGGACACTTATCAGCTATGTGACCCTGGGTAAGTCACGTAACCTTTCCGTGTCTCAGTTTCCTCAAATGTAAAATGGGAATAATAATAGCGCCGAATGCATAGAGTTGCTGTTAGAATCAAATGAACATTTATGTACGTGTGCCTTCAAAACAAACCTGAAGATACGGTATCAATACTAGCTATCACATTAGTGTCATGCCATTATTAAACATTACTAACTTCTAGGTGGTTGTGAGGATCAGATGAGGTAATATTTAAAACGTCATGTGAATGGTAGCTATTATATTAGTGGTATATCATTATTAAACATGACTACCTCTTAGGCTGTTGTGAGGATGCAAACGTAAAATGTCATATGAATGTTAGCTGTTCTTAAGTGACTTCTTTATCATTCCACATCAAAGCCTGCATCTATCTGAGCTCCCCTAAATAACAGGGAGAAACAGCCCCTCGCAAAACATGCCCCGGCACTGGGGTCCCCAGGGTCCTAGCTTGCCCTGTGCTCACAGGTTCGGCTCTCCCTATTCAGGGGCAGGATCTAACCCACTACAAGAATTGTCTCCAACCCACACTCTGCTCTTCACCACGAGGTGGCGCTGTTTACAGATTAAGCGCCCCAGGCAGCCCAGGCTCACATTTTTGACATTAGCCAAGCTCTCCAGCCGGGAGAATACAGTATCATTATCTGCATGTCTGTGACCAGGGGCGGCCACAGCAGCTTCCATGTCAGGGCCAGGATAGAGCATACAGGGACAGCAAGTTGGCCAACCAGGCCTCTCTCCACCTGCAGTAGTGAGAAGAGCTTAGATTCTCAGGGAGGGGTGAGACCTCAAGCCATTTCTGAAATGGCAGAGGGGATAGAGTGCTAAGTCAGGACGACTTGAGTTCAAATTTCAAGACACTTAATAGTGACCTTGGGTAAGTCACTTAACCTCTGTTTACCTCAGTTTCCTCAACTATGAAATGGATTTTACAGTAGCATCTACCTCACAGGGTGGTTGTGAGGATCAAATGAGATAATATTTGTAAAAAGCACTTAGCACAGTGCCTGGCCCTGGCCCTCAGTAGGCACCACGTACAGAAGGCTTCTTTCCTTATCTTCTCTCTACAATCTCCCCAAGGAGGGTTGCCCCAGCCTTTACTTAGAAACTCCCAGAGATAAGAGACTCACTACCTCTCAAGGAAGTCCATTCCACTATAGGAAGCAGTATCTGCAGGTATATCACTGAGCTGGAAAACGCAACGTCCACAGTCACAGCCCCCGGTACAGCTGAGTCCATCCCGGCAGCCCACCGGTGTGTGTTATTTTGGACCAAGAAGGATTGTACCAAGATAACCTACCAGAGCAAGGTGTTTCTGTGACGGCTAAAATGCGATGCCAAAGTGGAAGAAAAAGATAATTGAATACTATGTGATTTATCATTTATTAATAACAATCAATAATAATGCAACACTAATATAATAGCTAGCACTTCTAGAGTACTTTCAGGTTTGTTTTGAAGGCAAATATACATAGATATTCATTTGATCCTCACAACAACTCTATGCATTAGGTGCTATTAGTATTCCCATTTTGCAGTTGAAGAAACTGGAACACAGAAAGGTTAAGTGACTTGCTGAAGGTCACACAGCTAGTAAATGTCTGAGACTGGATTTGAGCTCAGGTCTTCCAGATTTTAAATCTTCTGTTCTATATACTGTGCCCCTTGTGCATGTTGGGGAACCCCTCAGCTTTCAATGGGCAGGCCAGGAATTATTTTTATTATTTCTTTAAGTTCCACGGAAGCATTTGACTTTCACATCACATCATGTCACAGTTAATACCCTCCCCTAATTCTATGCAGAGAGGTCTCCCTTATAACCAAGAAAAGTAGGTAAGCAAAACCAACCAGTATAGCCTGAACATCTGCTGGTAAATTCAGCATTCTATACCCATAGTACCCCACCGCTTCCAAGGAAAGAGAGCATGCCTCTCCTTCTTTCTTCTCCAGGACCAAGATTGGCTGGTGCAGGGAGCCCCTATTCCTGAAGCAGGAATTATTCTGAGCACCTTCAGATTTCTCAGGTACAAGTAATCATGTTTCTTCAACAGTAGATTTGACTGGCCTCAGTGATTTTGAGAAAGTTGGTATTTTAATGCGGACCCAGAAGAAGAGTTTTTGGTTTTAAATGTTGTTACTTTTGATTTTCCAGCACTGGCTTTTCTCAACTAAGCTCTGCAGAGAGCAGGTCCTGATGACAAAGAAGAAAGACAGAGGAAAAATTTCAACCAAACTAAACAACTCATCGAGCAAATCCTACAGTGTATGTAATGACCCACACCCATAGTCCTTCGCCTCTTCAAACACGAGAGGGAGGTGCAGAGGCAAAAGAGTTTTCTTTGGGTACTGGCTCACTTTCTATCCTCTAAATGAATGTTCCCTGAGTCGAGGGTGGAGTGGGGGAGGGGAGAGGGCAGCTAGCCTGCATTTGTACTGTCACTCAAAGTCAGGTTACTTGCTGCCCAAGGTAATTCCACTCCTGTGGACTCATTCATCTGAGAAGAAAAAGGACTCCATTCAGATGGCCCACATGTCTCCATGTCCACAGCCTGTGGGATTTATATATAGATATATTCTAGATGTGCGTGCATACGTCTATGTATCCACCTGTGCATACATATGTGTGTGTGTGTGTGTGTGTATATATATTTATATATCTTTTACTGAAGAACCTTGTGTTTCCTTTTGCCATCGAATCAAATTCCTGTTATAATTATTCCTATAATGCCTGGGTCAACACCCTGTTTCCACATGTTTTAGCTATGCCTGTGGTGAGATATCTTAAATTCTATTTTTAATGTGCTATCATTTATCTTCATTTTCTTCTCGCACTTAAAAAGTTCTAAGTCTAAATCATCTGCTATGATGAGACCAACAGGAAATCTTCACCAAATCCTCTGAATCCTGAGCCATCCACAGCACTGGCTGGGCTTCTCCTTAGCTTGTTCCCACCCTGTTCTCTTCCTCATGGCCCCTTGTGCCCAGGATCTCTTCCCCCACAGGATTTTGTGTCCCAAGATCTGAAGTCTCTCCCTGGAGCCTCCTCTCTTTGCCCTTCGTTTTAGCCCTGAGTGCACTTATTCACCAAGTCCCAGCCTTTCTCGTTTCAGAATGATGATCAAGCCAAGGCTTGCATCAAGCGGAGGCTTTGGAAGCCAGTGCCTCTGAAATGGCCACATCCTGGCTCCCTTCCTGCCTTTTCAACAGGGCACTTTGTCCCAAAGTCGAAACCATTGATCCCCAAATTAGACACAAAAGGTGTAAGACAGAGTGGGATGCTGGGGCTGGCCGGCAGATATACATAGTTACAAGCTGGGGGATTCCATGTGTCTTCTAACTTCAGTCTTTTGTGAGGGGCCCTTGAATTGGGGCCCAAGCCTAGGGTAGCTTTGTGAGGGGACAGGTCAGTGGTTATGTAGAAGGAGACCTGACTCCTGATTGGCTGAGAGAACTCTGAGAATGATATTAAGTCTTTTCTGAAGAGATTTCCTTCAATTTGTTGTAGACTCTGGAGAGATACTTTGTAGACAGACAAGGAGAAAGGAGCTTCAGGGTGGGAGGAAAGAAAGAGACTGATGATGGGTTGTAGTCCTCAGTGTCAGGTACATACTTTGTATAGAAGCATACCCCATCATGTTATTGGACTATGGGGCCTTGGAATTCTAGATACTCCTGAGGGTGGACCTCCCCTGGGGGAGGCGATTACATCTCATGGCTTGAGCAGAAATTTTAGCTTAATCCTAGCTGAAGAGCTCATATGCTATTGTTGTATTCTTCGGTATATTCTAATCTGTAGAATTTCTCCAATTCTTGTTTGCTTGTGTAAATGAATTTATTTGCCATTGATATTTGTGATGGTCTTTTGTGTAAATGGTGTTTGGTGTGGGTAAGTTAAGCTGATGAGTGTAAGCTAAGGGTTACCCTTCCCTTTTAAGGATGATTAGAGGAAAAAATTAAAAAAAAAAAGAATGATTGGGGAAAGAGCTTTTTTTCTGAACCCACAGACATCATAATATTCGACTAGGATATCTGAGGGGGACAAATCAATATAATTCTAACCTGATTCCCCTCTTGGAGCTAGGAAAGGTCACTTAGCCTCTCTAGGTCCTAGACCCCACCAGCTGCTTCCCCAAACTACTTTCCTGGCAGCGTTAAATGGGCCAGACCTCAGATCAGCTCTTTTCCTGGCATATCTATCTATTTAGACAGCACATACACAGACATCACTCTAATCCTCACAAATATAAGAGTATGCGACCCACTTCCAAGGGGAGACATTGGAGTCTGTAAATTTTGTTGTTCAAATACTCAAATCAAAAAAATCAAGTTCACTTGTGCAAGATGGAAGAGCTGTGTGTAGATAGCACTTCATCTGAAGAAGATTTGGGAATGTTAGTGGCCTGCCAGCTCAGTCTGACTCACCATTATAAGAGCAGACAAAAACAAGCTCCTGCCATAGTAAAGTGCATAAAAATCGTCACAATGACAAGCTATGACGGTGAAGGCTCACTGTCCTCTCCTCCTAGCAGATCACATTTAGGGTGCTGGGCTCCCTTCTGGATTGGTACCTGTTAGGGAGGGACGTGGAGAAGTCAGAGAGCATTTAGAAGAAGGCAGCCAGAGTGAGGAGGGGCCTGGAATTCCTGCCAAATGAGGACGTTGGGATATTCAACCTGAAGAAGAGAGGGCTCAGGGCTTGAGGATGGGGTGGACACAGCAAGTGGATTTAAGGGGCTGCCCCATGGACTAGGGAGCTACTTGTCCTTAGAAGACAGAACCAACAGCAAGGAATGGGGAGGAGAGTTGCAGAGAGGGAGGTTTCGACTAGATGTGAGGCAAAAAATCCAACTTTCTCACAACCAGTTGTCCAAAAGTAGATTGGGATGCCTTAGGAAGTAATGAGTTCCCCGTCACTAGAAGTGCCAGAGGGAGGATGGCCAACCACTAGTTGGAGATGTTCTATAAGGGCTCCTGATTCACGGGCATCAGTCATCCCTCTCAACACTGAGATCCTGTGGTATTCCCTGGTTATGTTATTAAGGGCCAGAGAAAAGAGAGGTCAGGGTGGGCTGGGGGAGTCCGGAATGGAAAGGCTTCTTTTTGTCCAAATCTTATAGAAAAGGGAGCCAAGGCTCCAACTCACCAAGGCAATGCCCCTAGTAAGTGGCGATGCTGGGGTGCTGGACCTCAGAGCCTCTACCCTGAACTCCTGTTGCACGATTGTTATTGGCCCAAACTGCTTCATTACGCATCACTCAGGCTGAAAGTGATCTACCCTGCCCTTCCCCCACCCCCTTCATATGGCCCTTCTTGGACACCGCCTGGGACAGCAGCTGTTTGTGTGTGGGTCTTATCTTTCCTCCTGGCCCATGAGGGCAGGGACCTGGAGGGTATCATCGCATCACGTTGGTCTCTCTTGCTGTTTCCCTCATGACCCTGCACACTCCCCGAATGCCCGTGGGATGAACGAGTGGATTGAAATTATAGGACTGGTCTTGAAAGGCCTCTTTAAAGATGAATCCACTCTGTTCACATCTTATATCCTGCACCTCCCGAGAAAAATGAAGCCCAAGGTAGTCCAGGCACGTGCAAAAGGCCCGTGGGCTCAGTAGGAGCACGTGTGTTCTTGGTGCCCCTTGGGAGGAGTGAGTAGGATAATGGAATCTAGCTGGTGATGGGGGGAAATTCTTGGAAAGCTTAGGATATTGAATAACTGCTCAGAAGCCTTGGAATGTCCCAGTTGGCATAAATTAATGGCTTAGAGATACAGGGTAATGGGAGGTCTGCCTCCAACTCTAAGAAAAGAGACATGGCCCAGCTAAGCTGAGCCACATGCTGACCACTGGCACCGAGGCATTAATTACCTAAGGGAAGACATATCCATCAAAGGCTTTCCTTCAAAAATTAAATGCAGATCGGCCCCGTGCTCTGTTTCCTATCCAATCAAACCCATTTAGAAAAGCAGGAGACAAACAGCCTCTGTTCCTCGTTCCTTCCCTCAAGAGAGGCTGCAGAGGACCGGCTCTAATATATTCACCATTTATAATAGGGCCGGGTGACCCCCGTCTTTGCAAGATCAATTCTTTAGGCACCTTAGATCCTTTGTCTCCCTCAATGTGCACCCACACTAGCACAGCAATGCGCTCCCCTCAGGGCAGCTGCCTTCCTTGGGTTCTACGGACAGCTCCATGGGGCTGTAATTCTGACATTATAGCTCGTGAGCCCCCACTGTTCTGCTTCCCATTAGCAATCAGCTAGTCTACACATTTAGCTCTTAGCAAAGGCATTTATTAAGATGGCATAGAAAAGAGAATAGCTAGGAACACTCCCTATCCCTCCACCTGAGGCATACTCTCCCATAAATATGCACAATATCCATTGGAAGATGGGCTTACACAATTCCTCACACTGTAAGAAGTCCTCTCTGTCTCTTTCTCTGTGTCTCTGTCTCTGTCTCTGTCTCTGTCTCTGTCTCTCTCTCTCTCTCTCTCTCTCCACCTCATCCCTAATCTTCATCCAGATTCCCTTGAGTACAGCATCTTTGCTGGTTGGGTTACTTAGCCTTTGTCTCAGAGTATACTCACCATAGCTGGATTTTTTTCTTCTGCTACCAGTTCCTTGGAAATTCTTCTTCCCTCAAATGACTACCTTTCTATATCTGTCTCTTTACAGTTAGCCAGACCCCTCGTGATCATGTTCTGGGCTGGTGTGGCAGGGGAGGGATAGTGGCCAAAGATCAGCTTTTCCACAGATGAATCATAGAATCTCTTAAAGTTGGAAGGGACCTCAACGTTGGTCCAATCCGCAGCTGAAGTAGTATCTTCAACATCCCACCAAACAATCAGAAGTCATCATGTTAAAGACTTCCAGGGCTGGGGAGCTCATTATCTCCCAAAGCATTTCATTCTACTTTGGGGCACCTCTAATTGTTAGGAAGTTCCCCCACACACACACACCTTGTATGAGTCTGAAACTGACTTTTTGAATTTCTAACCATTGTTTCTTGTTCTGTCCCCGGGATCAAACAAGCCGAATCCCCTTCCCTGTTCCACATGACCACCTGTTAAATATTTGGAAGCTGCTGCTCTGTCCTTCCTGAGTCATCTCTTCTGTCTATGCTTCTTATATGGTCCTAATTTGAGGTCCTTCACTATCCTCATTGCCTTTCTCCGGCTGTTCTCCAAATTACAAATGTCCTACCTAAAAGGTGGTGCCCAGAACAGAACCCAATTCTCCACCTAGGGTCTGACCAAGGGAGAAGACAGTGGGATACTCACCTGCCTATTTCTGGACATGATGCCTCTCTTAATACAATGTAAGATCTCATTGGCTTTCTCTGGCAGCCATATCAGGTTGGTGACTCATATTGGGCTTGCAGTCCACTAGAACTCCCAGAACTTTTTCAGATAAACTGATCTAGCCAGCTTTCCTCAATCTTACACTTGCACAACTGATCCCTAGATTTGCTTAATCAAACATAGGATTATAGTTTTAGGACTGGAAGGGACCTCAAGGGTCTAAGACCAAGAGGTGAAATAAGGACAAAAGACTTCACTTAAGTAAACAGATTTTGGAATATATTTTTTCATTAACACACATTTAATAAGCACCTAACACATTACTAGACCTGTAGAATAGACATAGAAATACGTTTTGAGAATTCACTAACTCCTTTTCTCCCAATGGAAATATGACCCAATGACGTTGGGGCTGCCGGCTTCGCAGACTTCCTTAGGCAGATTGATGCTTCACCCTTCAGCCAGTGTTCACAAACCAGCTACCCCTCATCAGACCCAGTCCTCCTCCACTCCTTTCAGTCATCCTCTATGGAAGTTGTGTGCATCTCCCTCCAGACCTACCTGCCTCTAATACTCTTGTTATCATGTGGATTTTAGTTCAACTCTCCAGTGGTCCACGGTTACCATCATCCACGCCCTTTTCTGGACTCTTTTGTGTCTCCAGGTCCCTGGCACAGTTCTTCTTCCACTAAATCACTTCTCCACAGAACTCTTGGGGGCCAGGAAAGGATAGGGGGGCATACCTTTACCTTTAGCAGTTTGTCTCTCTCTCAAGCAGTGAGTATTTATGTTCTGATCCAATTCAGTTAAATATAAACCAATAGGATTGCTTTTTCTATTACTTGAAAAATAGTATTGATAAGACTAACATTACAAAGGACAGTTTAGCCAAAGAAGATAAAATTCAAAAAGGTACTAATAGGTCACAGATACTCCTGTGCTCCTGTGCAAGACAGACAAATTCTACCCTGCCTCTCTACCTGGAAATCTAGGCCTCCTCCTGGCACATACAACCTGCACTGAGAGTGTTCGAACAAACTACTGCTCTGAGCCTCAGTTTACTCATTGTACAGAGACAGTGGTGAAGGTCCTTTTGTGGTCTTTGGTTGGAGGCATTTCCCAGAGATAGAAGGCACCAAAACCATGGATCTAGGAGGCATTCATTTTGATCTTCTCCTGCCACCCCTCTTTAGCTGGTCTCAGCCATGCAGGAGTCTGGGATGGTCTAGAGGCCAGGTCAATGCCACTCTCTTCCCAGCTTGGGAAGCAAGGGCAGCAGCAGCTGCCTCTTGGTCTGCCCTCAATGCTCCCTGGTGTAGCCAGATGTCTTATAGGCAGTGTAGAGTGGCTACTAGTGCCCACTTCCTGCCTGCTACAGGCTATGATCAACAGAAGCAGGTCAGGGAGTGGTTGACCCTGATTCCCTCCTAGAGCTTTTTTGTGTGTGTGTTGGGGGGGATTTCACAAAGAGCTGTAAGAAGAAAGGATGAAAGGGAGCAGAGAGAAACCTAAAATGGATGGAGAGACTGTAATTGTGCAGCATTTCCATCCTGACACCCCCCTGAGAAATGCCCCAGAAACCTCGGGGTCCTGACCCTTCATCAAAGCGGCCCCCATAGCTGAGGAGCCATCTTGCTGGCAACAACCCCTATAAATCTCCCAGGAGGCCAAAGCCTAACCCTCCTGGCCCCTCACCCCATGACTGCCATTTGCCAGCCAGCACCAGAGGCTACAAAAGAGGGGTGGGCATTGAAAGTCTGAGAACAATAAAGGAGAGCAAGGAGGAGGGTAGCAGGCAGATCCACCCACCACACCTGGATGCTACATTCCTCACCCTCCAGCAGGCAGCCAGCAGGGGCTGCTCCAGAAGATCTTTGCCCTGAGGGTATGGGGCTGGAAGCTTTGCGGCTTGCCTGCCCATAGATTGTAGGCTTCTCCAGGGCTGAGGACAATGGGATGATAAGATTTAGGGCTGGGGGAGATCTTGGGGCACACCCAGTCTAAATTCCCTATTTTATGGAGGAAGAAACTGAGGCCCAGAGAGGGGAAGGTCACTCAGCTAGTAAGTATCAGAGGTAAGATTAGCTCCTTCCGCTGAGGGAACCAGATCTGCCTTGTTCTCCCTGGGGAATTGTGTACCTTCTACCCCCTGGGAAAAAAGCCATCACCCAAGGGTCAAGTGAAGAAATGATCCCTAATCCCTACCAAGAAGAGCAGAGTGGGTAGCATGCATGGCCTGGAGTCAGGAAGACCTGGGTTCAAATCCTGCCTCTGAGGCCTTCTAAATGGGCATCATGTAACCTAACCTGCCTTCCACTTCTTCTCCTGTACAGGGTGAACTAAATCTACCTGCAAGCCTTACCTTGGGAAGGCAGCCTCGTGTGGGAGATGAAGAGATGGCCTTGGTGCAGGGCCAACTAGGTTTAAGCCTCCCGCCTCTCACAGCCTCGGGGGGCAGAGTGCTGGGGCCAATCTTCATCATCTGTAGAGGGGGCTTCCTGTACCAATGAAATCACAAATTCTGGGATTTCATAAATCATCATCATTGTCACCATCAGCATCATGTCCCAACCTGTTATTGGGGTCAAGTGAAATCATGTATGTCAATGCTGTCTCAATGTCAGTTACTCTCCTAAGGCGTAGGTCTTCCCATGCCACTTCCCGGCTCAAGAAGCTTCTCTAACTCCCTACCATATTAGGGCCAAACCCCCCCTGTCTGTTGGGTAGTTAGAGCCCTTCACAGCCTGGCTCCAGGCTCTCTTTCTGGGCCGATTGCCCGGCTCCCCCTCACTCCACCACTCTCACCCTCACACCCACCACTCTCGAGTCACATCAGCCTCCTCGTTGTTCTCCATCCCCAACATTCCATTAGCTCTCTGTATCTTTGCTCAGCCCTGGAATGTTCTCTCTCCTTGCCACTGGCTCCTGTAGCCCTCGCCCCAAGCGCCACCTCCTTCAGGAGGCCCTCCTGACTGCCCCAGTTAGTGCTTCCCATCCTGTGTGTTCTTTTCCATCTGATGCGTATTCACTCACCTGAGAACATTCTGCATTCCACTCCCTTCACCCAACAGAATGTAAGCCCTTTGAAGGCAGGGTCTATTCTGGTTCTTGTACGCCCAGTGCTGGACACAGTGGCTGGCTCACTGTAGGTGCCTAGCAAATGCGTGTTGATTGACTATTCAGAATTCAAAGTCAATGGCATCAGTGGCTGGGGAATAGGAAGATGAAAGCAGAGCCACAGGTAGATCCATCCACCCATGGCTTAGCTCCTATCTCCAGAGATGCTAAGATTGCTCATAGTCATGAGAGAAGTCTCTGAGGACAACAGCAGAGAAGGCATGGGACCATCCCTGCACAGCTGCCCTGTCCACTTGACATAGGGGTCCAGTAGAGCAAGGGGGCAGGCTGCTGCCCTCCTGGCCCTTCCAGTCTATGGGGAGGAACAAAGACACAGACTCAAGGCCCAATCACTGACACAAGACGGAAGTGCAGAATCTCTGGGATTCCTGACCGTGCAAACCTAGGGAGCAGCTCTCCTGCCCTCTGCCTCAGGGCTCCTTTCAGGCTTTCTTCAAGGCTCAGGGGCTGCTCCCCCCAGCTGCTAGTCCTTTCTGCCTTCCCCCGGCCCAAATGACTTTGCACATATTCTGTATTCCATTTTCCCTGTATGCATTGTGCTCTCATTTTTCCAAATAGAGTTCCATGCAAGTTCCATGATGACAGGAACTGTATCGTTTGGGGGGATATCTTCGTATCCCCAGAGCCTGTCATAGTTCCTAGAATACAGCAGGTACTTTATAAATGCTTGTGGAATAGCGAGTGGAGGGAGAGGGTCCAAGAGGCCTCCTGAAGGAGGCAGGACCTGAGCTAAAGCTAGAAATGATGAAAAAGTCAAAAAGAAATGAAAAATGGTCCCCCAAGGACCTCCCTCATCACCTTCTTCCTGTGGTGTTCTTTTGGGGTTCAAGGTCAGCTGGAAACGTTGTCTGTGTGAGCATAACAGGTGAGGGGGACCCCAGCAGCCCCGAGGGTGGGACCTGCTCCTTTGTATCCCTAGCTCCTATCTGGTGCCCGGTACACAGTAGGCGCTTATTGATTGACGGATTTATTGATTGCTGCTCCAAGCAGGACAGAGAGGCAAGCCTCAGTTGCTGGAGAACTTTTGTCTCCCAGAAAAGCTTGGGGGACCTTCTGCAGGTGAGAGTCTAAGTCTCTGCTGAACTCTCAGCTGCCCAGCTGGGACAGAGAACACCCTGTGAGGCATGCTCCCTAATCCATCAGGTGGGAACAGGGATTTTAAACAAACTGACCAGCGCTCATGCGCTTAAAAGAAGTGAGGCTGTCCTCCCCAGGAGGCAACGCACCCAGGCTAGTGGCTGCTATGGCTCTGAACAGTTTGGGGAGTCCGCCTTGGGATCTGCCTTCAGAGCCCTGTGATCCCAATACTCACTGATGTCTTGTATACAGCAAGCACTCAATAAATGTAGAACTTAAATTGAATAAGTGTACAGCCTCACATGGGGAAGATTTGAAAGGAATCACACTCATTTGGATGAAGATGGTCTTTTGTCTGCACACGCATGTTTTAAAGGGAGAGAGTTTTCTCCTTACGTTATGCCCACATCTCACACTGCCACTTGATTGAGCAGACCAAAATCCTGTGGAGAGAAATCTGCCTCAGTTTTCTCCTTGGAGAAGGCAGCGGAGGTTAACAGCAAGGACACAGAAAGGGGAGTCCAGGAGCCTTGTGTTCTAGTTCCAGCTCTGGGCCTCAGTTTCCCCATACAAACAATGAGGCAATTGAACTCCAAGATCCCTCCCAGCCTGACTCTCTGAAGGTGGCCAGGGGCTGACCTCATCCTTCTAGGCCTCGCTCCCACAGCCTGCTTGGCCTCCAGCTTGGGAGCCGGTCTGTGCTGAGCAGGTGATGGGCCTCAGAGTCTGCTGGATCCCCGGGGGGAAGGGAGCCCAAACCAGGGACCCCCATGAGGCAGCCTTCTCAGCAGGTTGGGGCTGGGCGCCGGGGGCCTGCCTTTGGGAGCCTGATGCCCACTCTGAAAGGTGTATTTAAGTCCGGGGGCTGAGGCTGGGCCTTTAATCATGTCCAAATTGCTGGAGTGGCCACCAGGGTGTACACCAAAATGAGCCGCTCCCTGGGCTCAGCCGTTAATTCTGGTGAAAACCGGTCTAATAAATGGCTAAATTAAGAAACTGAGTGGGCCTTTCCAATTAGCCCAGATTCCACCCTAAGTGGTAGGTTGGGGCTAATTTTCCCAAAATAAGTCCTTTCCCCAGTCGGGTTTGCAAACCAGCAGAAAGCCTGGTCGGGATGAAAGCAGGAGCTGACCTGCTCCAGGGGAGGGACCCTTCAGACCCATTGGGGGTGGCCACAAAATGGTCCAAGGCCCTGGGTAAAATAACTGGGCCCACTTCCTTGGAGAAAGCTTTGTAATTGAGAAAAGGACCTGCCCCCCACAGCAGCCAGGACCACCTGACCTCTGGAGGGCACCGTGGACTCCAAGCCCCTCAGGAGGCCGAAGCACCACTCTGGGAAAGAGCCAGCCTTTTGGCCCTCCCCCCACCACGGATCTATTGACTTAGCCTGTCCAGCCCTCTGAGTCAGGCGCGGCCTTATCTCCTTTCTCCTGCTCCATCGTGCGACGCCTTTTCTCCTCCCACCCACCAGGGGGAGACAGCACAGGAGAAGCCCTTCCCCCCACTCCCACCCATCTTTCCAGAGCAGTCTCAAAGAGGTCGTATAGCTAGAAAGGGGCCAGTCGCGATTCAAACCCAGGTCTTCAGATACCCTTGTACCACCGTAGGGCCGTCATTAGTGATGTCGATCACTGAAGTAATTGCAGCACTAAATTCATCATGGATTCAGAGTTTATTGTACATGAAGTTCTGGGCTTGCACTCCATACAAAGATGAAGAAAACCCCACAGACTCTGCCCTGTCAAAGGAAATGCAACGTGGACAGAAATCAGTAAGCCTCTGGGCAGGTGTGATGGAGGCCAGAGAAGACATCTAGTCTCAGAGCTTGGGAGAGGACCAGAGAAGGCTTCCTGGAAGAGGAGTGGAGGAGCTGAGACTGGAAGCTGGGGAGAGTAAGAGTTAGAGGTGGGGAGCGAGTGCAAGAGGCCAGGTAGTGTAGGGGAAAGATCCCTGACCTCCAAGCAGATGACCTGTTTCCATTCTGCCTCCATGTGACTCTGGGCAAGTTACTCAATCTCCTGAGGGCCTCAGTTTCCACATCTGTAACTGCTCCGTCAAGACTAGGATTCAATTTGATTTAGTCAGCACCTACTGTGTGCTGGGACACAAAGACCAAAGCAAAGCAATCCTGGGCCATGGGACATTCAAGCTTTGTTAGGAGAGTGACGAGGGCTGGAAAAGAGGAGGAAGAGGAGTCCAGGCATTGGTGCCACACACCGTGGCATGTATGATGACTCAGAGATGGGTGATGGAAGGCAGTGAACAGGAGACCCCCAAAGGCCAGTGGGATGGGGAAGTGAAGTAACAAGGTGAATAACATGGAGTAGGCCAGGTAGCCTGGGGAGTGGATGCAGAGCCAAAAAGAACTGGGTTCAAGTCCTTCTGACACTCACTGGCTGTGTGACCCTGGAAAAGTCATTTCAATCCTCAGTGCTCTAGGCAGCTCCACAAGACTATAAGTTACAGAGAGGGCGCTGACCTGGGCTGGCAGATGGAGTTTCATCCCCAGGAGTTCCCTTATATCAAGAAAATCACATGCCCAGACCCCATCCTTATGCACTACTGGGATATAGGTCTGGAAAGGCAGATTAGAGCCAGCCTCCAGAGAAGCACCCTTCCCCCCCATCTCCAGGGAGGTCTTAGGGCCATGAATTCCACATCACCCATCCCCACCCCTACCTCCCATCCAGGGCTGCTTGTTCAACTTCTGGAGATAAGACAGACCTGAGTTTGAAGCCTGACTCTGATACATATGAGTGGTTAGACCTTGGACAAGTCACAGTATCTGAGAATCCCAGAAGTTCAGAGTTGGCAGAGACCTCCAAGGCATCCTGTCAACGGTCTTCCTGACAAGTGGTCATCCATCCAGCTCCTGCTTGGAGACCTCCTCACTGAGGCAGCTCATTCAACTCTAGAATATTGTCCGAAGTTTGTTCAAGTCAAGCTTAAAGACTCCTCTTTGTCCCCTTCCCATAATAATAAATAATAACAACAGTTAACATCTAAATAGCATCTACATAGTGCTAGGCACTGTACTATACACTTTACAAATATTATCTCACTTAACACAATGACCCTGGGAGGGAGGTGGTATTATTATCTCCATTTTACAGTTGAGGGAAACTGAGGCAAACAGAGGTTAAGCCAATTGCTCCAGGTCACACAGCCAGGAAGTATCTGAGGTCAGATTTTAATTCAGATCTTCCTGATTCCAGACTCAGGGTTCTGTCCTCTGAGTCACTGAGCTCCTGTTCCCAGTTCTGTTCTCTGGAACCAAGAAGAAAAAGGCTAATCTCTTTTCCACGGGACAGCCATTCAAATACTTGAAGGCCCATGTCTCGTCTCCAATACCTCCACCTGGTCCTCATGGTCCTATGACCATTGCTCAGTCTGGTTGTCATCCTGTGGACATTCTCCATCTTACTAATGTCTTTCTGCAGCTGAAGCACCCAGAGGTAAGTACAGGTTTCCAGATAGAGTATGAGTAGGGGACAGGACCAGGGACTCTCCGCTCCCTCGTCTGGGTCCTCTGTTTCTTTGGGTGCAGCCCAAGACTATAATGGTTTTTTTTGACTGGCACATCACATTGCTAATGCCTATAGAGCTTGTGGCCTCCCAAAATCCCAGATCTTTTTTTTTTCCATATAAAAAGACAAGAATGTTTTTCAATGACTTAACATCTCAGCACCTGAGTGTCCTCATCTGTAAAATGGGGTTAATAATATTTGTCATGTCTCCTTGGTAGGGCCTCTGTGAAGAAAGTGTTTACTGTTATGGAGATATGAGTACAATCACTGTCTTTTTACAAAGATAATGCTAAGCTGCTTTGTCCATCATCAGCAAAGAATAGGATGGCATGACCATCCATATGGGTTAGACTTTAGTGTTAGGCCCCGGTGCTAAATCTATAGTCTTCTTTTCTACCTCAAAGAACATTGGTGGCTACAGCTCATCATTGTGCTCCCACTTGCCCTAGATGTCCCTCAGGGCTCTGTCCTGGGCTTTCTTCTCCCTTTATGCTACTTCACTTAGTGATCTCACCGGCTCCCATGGATTTAATGACCATCTCTATGCCATTCATTCTCACATTTTACCTTTCTTGCCCCGATCTCTCCGCTGACCTCCAATCTCACATCTCCAACTGCCTTTCAGACACGTCCAGTAGGCGTCTTAAACTCAACACATCTAAAACAGAATTCATGATGTTTCCACCTAAACCTTGTCCCCCTACCCTTCCCACATTCCCTGTTACTGTCAAGGGCACCACCATTCTCCTAGTCCCTCTGGCTCCCATCTAGGAAGTTATCCTAGATCCCTCATCATTTCTCACCCACCATGTCCACTTTGGAGCCAAGGTCTCTCTATTTTACTTCTGCAGTATCTTTGGTGGACTTCACTTCTGCAACATCTCTGGTGGATTTCACCCAGGCAACATCACAGGTGACTTTCACCTCTGCAACATATTTTGTCAATTTCACCTCTGCAGCACGTCTGGTGGATTTCACCTCTGCAGCACCTCTGGCGTATTTCACCTCTGCAGCACCTCTGGCGGATTTCACCTCTGCTGCATCTCTGGCGGATTTCACCTCTGCAGCATGTCTGGCGGATTTCACCTCTG
>NW_020951147.1:1590092-1622185 GCF_900497805.2 Vombatus ursinus
GGATTTCACCTCTGCGGCATCTCTGGCGGATTTCACCTCTGCGGCATCTCTGGTGGATTTCACCTCTGCAACATCTCTCAAATATATCCCCTTCTCTCGTCTGACACTTTCCCTGCGCCAAGGTGCAGACCCTCATCACCTCTTGTCTGGACTATTGCTATAGCTGCTGGTGGGTTGGCCTGCCTCCAGTCATTTCCCTATTCCAATCCATCCTCCATTCTATCGCTAAAGTGATTCTCCAGTGGCTCTCTGTTGCCTCCAGGAGCAAATCTTCTGTTTGACCTTCAAAACCCTTTATAACCCAGCCCCCTCCTACCGTTCCAGTCTTTTTACACCTTATTCCTTGACACATACTCTCTGATCCAGTTATACAGCCTCTTGGCTGTTCTTCAGAAGACATTTCCTCTCTTGGCTTTGGGCATTCTCTCTGGCTGTCCCCCATGGCATGTTCTTCTTCATTTCCTCCTGCTGTCCTCCTTGGCTTCTTTTAAGGCCCAACTAAAATCTTACTTTTTTCAGGAAGCCTTCCCCAACCCCTCTTAATTTCACTGCCTTCCCTTTGTTAATTATTTCCTATTTATTCTGTATATAGCCTACTTTGTATGTATTTGTTCGCATTTTATCTCTGCCCTTAGTATTAGTGACATCCTTTGATTTGTGCATAAATTGGATTTGTGAGGCAGAGTTGCACAAAGTCGTTGGCCTCACTCTCTCCTCCAGAGTCATCGCAGTCCAGCGGCAGGAAAGAATCAAGATGACTGGTGATGGCTCAAGATGCAGTGGATGACCTTGGCGTCTTAGATGTCTAACTAAGCTCTAAGTGCTTCACAGTGCCTGCTTCAGCTGTCTTCATGGCTATTGGAACAAAATGTTCTCACATTGGTCTGATCAGCCACAGGTGGACACACTAAAACTTGACCGTAGCATAGTGATGTCATTTTGCTCCTCTTTGAGAATGACAGACAACACCCAACCATCTCTACCATTAGACTGTAAGGTCCTTGAAGGTAGGGATTATCTTTTGCCTCTTTTTGTGTCCCCAGTGTTCAGCATGGTGCCTGGCACACGGTAGATTCTTAATAAATGTTTATTGACTGACACTCACTGTGGAAAATACTATACTTTAAAAAAAAATCTGCATTTTTACCAGATGGGTAGTTGTTGTTGTTTTCCATTGATAGTAAACTCCTCTCTAACCATTTTGTGGGGTTACATGAATAGGCCCTCCAGACTGCAGCCCAGCCCAGCTTCACTTCCTATAGGAAAAGTGAATGTGCAGAAGGGGTCTGGTATGGCCCTGCAAAGGGCCAGTGAGCTGAAGTGAGACGGGCCTTGGCTCAAAGCTGGAAGCCCCAGGTCCTGCTCAGAGCTCTGCGTCTTACACAGCTCTGCCCCTTACTGCCTGTACAACTTTGGGCAAGTGACTTCCTTTCTCAGTACCTCAGTCTCCTCATCTGTAAACTAGGCAAAGTTTGCCTTCAGAGTTCTTCCCTTTGTCAGCTTCTTTCCTTCCTTTCCCTCAGCTTTCTCTCAAATTCTTCAGTGCCCAGGGCTTCACTGACTGGCTCTGAGCCCTCCCCTTTTTCTGGTCATCCACTACTCCTCAGCTGTTCTCTCTGGACTCAATGAGGCTGCCCTGCCCTGGATCTTGCCCCTACTGGTCTCCCGTGGATATTCAGCTCATCCATGGGGGTCAGCTCAATAACTCATTTATAGGACGATAGCTTTAGAGCTCGCAATCACCTTGTTAAGCTGATCAGCGCTTTCCATACCTAGTGCGCTTTTAGCAGTGTCCCTCTGGAGACAGTGACCCCGCCACCGTCTAATGGAAAGCACAAGGCACTTGAAGTCAGAAGAACTGGGTCTGAGTCTAGGCTCAGCCATCTGCTAACAGTATCAGTTTAAGGGACGTACTTCCTCAGCCTCTTCCTCTTCCCCTACTCTGGGTGCTCAGGTGCTCAAAACCATTCTCTGCCCACCCCCCCTCCCACCATGTACATCTACACACGGAGACGTGTGTGTGTGTGTGTGTGTGTGTGTGTGCCTGCGTGCGCGCGTGCCCATGTAAAATCCTTGCTAAGGTCCCTCCCCTGTCTAAATCCTTCTTTGTTTAATCTAGTCTTGGAAATTTCCCATCAGAGGGTGCGTTTGGGGAAGGTCTTTGAAGCCCCATGAACACACACCACTAGGAGGCGCCGGATTCCATCTCTGGAGCTCATAGGCATTCATAGGTGCTAGAGGGAAAGGAGCTCAGGGCCATGGAGTCCAACCCTTTAAATTTACAGATGAGGAAACTGAGTGACATTTGCCCAAGGACACACAGGCAATAAAGAGCAAAGTTGAGATCCAAACTTGGGTTCTCTGACTCTGAGTCGAGCGCCCTTTCCACTGGGCCAAGGGTCTTGGAGTGGGAAGAGATCTCCAAGTCTATCCTATCCAAGCTCAACAGATCCTGCTGTAGCATCCCGAGTACCTAAATAAAAATCTCTGCTCCAGCATCCCTGACAAATGGTCATTCAGCCTCTGCTTAGAGACCTGGGGGGAGGGGAAGCCCCTTCCACCTTAAACCACCCTTGGTTACCAAATAAGGCCTTCCTTATTTGGATCCAAAGTCCCTGCCTCAGTTTACTACAGTCAGTGCCCTTATTTCCTGGCCTGTGATGCTAGCCCGGAGGAGAGACTGATTGTAACAGGACAGCCCCACGGCTCTCCCAGGCTTCAGAACAAAGTGTATGTATACTCCAGTGTGGGGGAGGAGAGGGTCCAGCTCCACAGGTCACTGAGATTCCGGAAGGCTTAGCAACAGAGCAGATCCTATCAGTCAAAAAGCATTTGACTTTCTGTTTCCTAAGGTCTAAAGGCCCTTCAGGAGCTGATAATGGCTCCTCCTATTTGCCGAGTCTCGGCACATCAGGACACAATCTTAATCCAACATGTTCTCCATCAGCGGATAGCACCACGTGTCAGAGACATCTCTGGCCTTGGAGCCAGAAGCCCCAGATTCAAGCCCCACCCACCTCTGCCACTTCTTGCCCAGCAGGTCTCAGTTTCCCCACTTATAAAGTAGGGTTCCTAATGCCTGTAGCACTTCTCTCCCAGAGGAAGCTCCGGCTCAGAGATAATAGGATTGATATCAGCTCCATGTTCCATAGGAACCTCTCTCTCTCTCTCTCTCTCTCTCTCTCTCTCTCTCTCTCTCACACACACACACACACACACACACACACACACACCACCCGCATCTCTTGTTTTTGTGTGTGTGACATTTGCTCCAAGCTACAGGGCTTTGAAGTATATCAAACATAGCCTCAGCTCTCACCCTATTCTGGTATCTTACAGAGTGACATCTGCCAAGGGGGCCCAAGATCTGGCAGGTGCCACCTAGCTAGAATGGCCTTGAGTGATGGACTGAGAGGGACAGTGTGTCTGGGACACCCCACAGCAGAGGAGAGCAAGTACTGACTCTGAAGTCAAGAGAGGAGGCCAGGGTTTGGCTCGCCTTTGCCACTGGGGAGCTGGGCTACCCTGGGAAAGTGACCAAACCTCCCTGGGCCTTGGTTTCCTTCTCTGTGAAGTTTGGGGTTGGTCTTGATGGGCTCTCATTTCCCTGTCAGAAGTAGCTTGATGACCTTGTGATCTGGGGTCCAAGAACCAGCCTGACTGGAGGGGAAAAAGGATTTTGGGGTCCTCAGTAACTCTCAAAGACCATCCCCTAAGCCATGAAGGGCCCATGCTCTGTACCAGACTATCATCTCTGCAGTACCCATCACTCGGGCCAGTTGTGAAGCTCAGGTGGGAAGGGAAGGGACTAAGCATTTATGTGGCACCTACTTTGTGCCAGGCACTGTGCTAAGCACTTTACAAATATTATCTCATTCCATCCTCACAACAGCCTTGGGAGGAAGGTGCTATTATTATCCACATTTTACCACTGAGGGAACTGAGGCAGGCAGAGGTTAAGTGACTTGTCCAGGGTCACGCAACTAGTAAATGTCTGGGGCTAAATTCGAACTCAGGTTTCCTGACTCTAAGCTGGGTGCTTTAGCTACTCATTGTCAGGTGATGGGCTGTCTATAAAGCACCTGCAAATCCTTGAAAATGTCATTTTTGATTCTCATAGTATGTCTCCTACTCCTACAGCACTTTATGGTTTGCAAAATGACTCCCTTCCCACAACCCCTTGAGAGAAGAGAGTGCAGCTCTCATCATCCCCATTTTTCACAGAAGGAAACTGAGGCTCAAAGATCTAACCAAGTGATCAGAGTTCCAAAGCTCCTAACCGTCCTAGGCAAGTTTCCACTCCTCCATGCTCCAATGAGCCGCCATGGGCTTGTAGGTTCTGGTAAGCACCTCCTGACTGGGGGATCCTTGGCAGGTCAATTATCCTCATATCCTCAACAAGTCAGTATTAACTGGCCTGCATTGGGAGAAAGAGTTTCCTTAGCCAGAAGTTCCCCAGACCCATGAAATGATGGGTCCAGTCTCATCGTGGGCATTGGAAAGACAGGGATTGTGTTGTGGTTTGCACACCAGGCCCAGCCAGGCCACTGCTGGCATGGGCTAGAGTGGGAACCCCATTTTGGGGTCTCAGTAGACCATGGGCCCTGCCTTTTGTTCCCAGCTCAGGCCACTGTTCCTGCTGATTGGGCCAACTCAGAGACAATGCTCCAGGCAGGACAGAGCCTGCTGAGTGACAGACAGCCTGGCAACTGAGCAGAACTAATCTCTGGACCCCTAAGCTACCCTGAGGTAACCTGATCTGTGGTGAGAAATCACAGAGAGAGAAAGGGGCTGGGGAGCTGGTGCGGCCATCAGTGAGTGGAGCCGGAATTTGTTCCTGGTCATTTGTGGGCTCATATTGGTGGTGGTGGTAGTGGTGGTGGGGTCCCATTTGATGTGGCCGTCAGCCAGGGCGCTGCCATCGAAAGGGCAGTCTGTGGGGAGTTCAGTTTTCTAGGAGCTGATGCACAAAAGCCTTGGGAGATGATTCATGAGCACATCCAACAACACATGGGCTGTCTTGGAACGGGGGGCCCTTTTATGCAGACAAAGCATGACTTTTCCCACAAGAGATGAGCTCCCTTAATGGTGTCCTAGGACGAGGGCCCTGCCTGGGCTTTGGTGGGTACCTGGCCTCCCTGAGCAGGTCTTTCGATCTGTTCCAGGCCTGAAGGGGAGCTGCAGTGAAATAGGAAAGAGGAGGGGCTGCCCAGGGAGCAAGCACAGTTCCCCCGCCAAAAAAAATCCCTCCACCTGACTTGGGCAACATTGCTTAGACCAGTTCCTTGAAGGACACACTTTAATCCTGGCTTTGATCTATGTCAAAATGATCAGATGGTAAGTATTTATTGAGTGCCTACTATGTACCAAGCACTGTGCCAAGCACAGACCTTGCCTGTCTGTAGGCTCGGCTTGGTGTAGAAGAGAGGTCTGGATTTGGAGAAGAGGGACCTGGGCTTGAATCTACCCAGTCCCTGGCCTGACTTGTCCAAAGTTGTTTAACCCTTCTGTGCCTCAGTTTCCTCATCTGCAGAATGAAGAGGTTGAACCAGACACCTCCTAGGTCTTTGGAATTTCTCAACCTGGGCAGAGCCTGTGGTCTTCAGGTCCCGGCCATTATACCCCGCCGAGCCTGACTGTTGTCCCAGCCCAGAACCCCAGGGGAGTGGTCATGGCACAGATCCCTTATTTCAACTTAAGGGTGGCTAGCTGTGTGACTGAAATGAAAACACAGAGTCCTGGGACTCTAGAAGCAACTCTGGTATGGAAGCAGGGAGGGAGTTCAAGTATTCTTATCCCCACATTAAAGAAGAGAAAATTGCCATGCTTCAAACCCCACACTTTGTCTGGCACATATCAAGGTGTATCCCACACCCTCCACCACTGCAGATTGCAGCTTCTTTAGAGCATCACTGTCTAATTGTGGTCAAAGAATCCATCCCCATACCTAGAATGATAGCCTCCTCCTCACTATCTCATAAAATCTCTAGCTCCCTGCAAAGTACAGCTCAGGTCCCACTCCCTATAAGAGAACTTTCCTCAGCCTGCCATGTTTCTCCTTTCCTCTTGATGTTACTTTGAATCATTTCTTTAAAACTTTGTATTTGCTAGTCTCTGCACTACCTGGATTTTCCTCCCCTCCCTCTTCCTAGTCCCTTATAAGCTCTCTGAGGGCAGGCATGGCCTCTTTCTTGTTTTTTTTTTTTTTTTCATCTCTGGTGTCTAGTACATAACAGTCATTTAATCCTTGTCAAATTGACTTGAATCTAATTGAAAGGGAAAAAAATCCCATTTTCCCGTAAATATCTACCCCTCCCCTCTATCTGATGTTTGAGTGTGTGTTTTCATTTTATTCACCTTCTTAAGGAAAGAGCTTCCAAGAGCCTGGGGAGCTTGTCTCACAGCTATGCTCTAGGCTCTGCAGGGGTGCACAGGGTAGGGGGGGTGGGGCTGGGGAAACTAAGCTGGGACTAGCAGCCCCCCTCGACTTTGGTCCCACTGAGCACAAAATTGACGAGCTCAACCATGATTCCCAGCAAAACCCCAATTAACTGGAATGCCCCCAACAGTTTCCTCTAATTGTCTGCATATATGAGGGAAAACTAGAAATCGCTAGTTTTAAACCTTCATACAAGTAGTTGTTTGTTTGTTTTCTCAAATACACAAATTCACTCCTGAGTTTTATCAAGGCTAAGTCGCTGGTGTAATACAATTCTGCAAACATATTTGAAGCTCCTGTTATGTTCAGAGCTCTGTTCTAAGAACTGGGGACACAAAGACAAAATGAAACACTCCCTGCCCTCGATGAGCTTTCATTCTACTGGAAGGATGCCTTTATCACAACTAGGTGACACCATAGTGCATAGAACACCAGGCCAGGAGTCAGCAAGTTCTAATCTAGCCTCAGATACTTCCTAGCTGGGTGACCCTGAGCAAGTCACTTCACCCCATTTGTCTCAGTTTCCCCATGAGTCAAATGAGCTGGAGAAGGAAATGGCAAACCACTCCAGCATCTTTGCCAAGAAAACTCTAAATAGGGTCTTGGAGAGTTGGATATGACTGAACAATAACACTCCCTTATCACAAGTTCCTAGCACACAGGAGTAGGTGAAATGAATGCTAGCCGACTGATTAGTTGAAGACTGTGGACCCTGAATAGCCTCAAGATCCTGAATATGGAGATTAGTTGCCCAGGATGGAGCTGAAGGCAGAAAGGGGGCAGGAGACTGGCCTCCAGGTTCAAATCCAGCATGCTTTCTGTAATGCTTATTCCAATTCTGTATTAAATCCTGCTCGGGTGACTTGTGTTAATGAGAGAATTGCATATCTCAAAGAGATCCACAGAGGCCAGCTATCTGGTCCAACCCCTAACTCCACAAAGGCAGCATTGAGTAGTGAGAGAGTGATGGCCTGGGTGGAGCTCTATAGAACCCCGGTTTTGAATCCCATCTCTGGTAGCAAAATCAGAGTTCCCTACACCAAAGAAATCATGGATCCAGTTCCTGGCCCTATCGTGAAGGAAACTGAGGCCCACTGGGGAACCCTTCATTTTTCCAAGTCCTGAGGGAGTTGAAAACTAAGGCGACTGTGGTGGAGTGCAATAAGTCACTGCCCACAAAAGCATAAATCACTCTTCCTGCCATTCAAGGCCCTCCACAATCTTGCTCCATCCTGGCTCTCCAGCCTTGGTTCCTAGCAGATCTCCTCCCCTTGGGTGCCTTTAGGCACCTAACATTCTAGCTGATTTGGACAATTCCCCATCTCTCATTTCACTCTTCCCTTTCCCAGTCCTGTCTGCCAAAAAGGAGATGGATCCTCCTTTCCTTCTCTACCCACTGAAGTCTTGAACCCTTCCTTCAAAGTCCAACTCAAATGCCACCTCCTCAGTGGAGCCTTCCCTGGTCTAGCCTCAGTTTCCCCATCAGGGGAAAATGATCTTGTCCTCCTCACACTTCTCCTTTTTATCATAATAATTCAGGTAGGATCATAGGATACTAGCTCTAGGGAAGGGGAAGGGGAAGGGTAAATGAGCGCTCCTTTAAGGTGCATTTTAAAGCACCCACTGTGTGCAGCCACTGTGCTCAGCACTTTACAAGCATTATCTCATTTGATCCTCACGATAGCCCTGGGAAGCAGGTGCTACTATTATCCCCATTTTACAGTTGAGGAAACTGAGGCAGAGGTTAAGTCTACTCCTCTCATTTCATAGATGGAGAGACTGAGGCCCAGAGGATTGAAAAGACTTGTTTAAGATCATACAGATTGCACATACTGAACCAACTTGTTGATTGTATGTATTCTCCCTGGTGCTAATCTCCCTCTGCCCCCACAAACAAACAACTGTAAACTTCTGGAGATCAGAGCCTGGGTCAGTCCTGTCTTTCTAGCTCTAGTACCTAGGACACTGCATTGCTCACCTGACTTTTTTCTAAAGAGGATTTGGGGAAGGACGTGGAAGAGTTACATAAGATAAGAAGGCACCAGTGGGTTGCTTTCTGCACTGGTGGAGGGTGTTCCCACATGCTGGACATTAGAGATTCAGCAAAGCATTGATGTATGTACATCCCTCTCTCAGGGCAGGGGAAAACAAACATAGACCCTACCTTCAAAAAGCTTACAGTCTGAAAGACAAATCAGGCTGTGTTTCAAAGCCTTGGGAGTCCAGATGGAACTCTAGAAGGAAGGCCCATCTTCCCCTACTGTTGTGGATGGTGGCCAGAGGTGCCCTCTGGGAGTTCCTGGGGAATCCTTTGTTTCCAAGACCCCCAGACCCAAGGCTGAGGCTTTCTCCATGCATTCTGAATATACATCTCTGGGCCTGGGGGTGCAATGTAGCTGGGGAGTCGGGGTGCAGGGGAACAGCTGAGGCTGCCCCCTTTGGCTGGGCCAATCTGAAATGTATTACAAAGCTGGAGACTGGAATGACAAAAGGCCCTCCAAAAAGAGAAGGAAAAAGAAAGAGAAATGGGGCCCGGTGACTTCAGTGTAAGTAACAGGCTCTCCAGGAGGCTGACTGAGGAGAAGAATAGCCACCCCCACCCCCCACCCCAGTCCCAGCCCCAACCCAGGCACTAGATGAAGTGCATAGAGCACTGCCCAGGAGTCGGGAAGACCTGAGTTCAAATTTGGCCTCATGTGACTCTGAGCAAGTCACCTAACCACTGTGTGCCTCAGTTTCCCCCTCTGCAAAATGAGAATAATAATGCCATCTATCTCTCAGGACTATTTGTTGTGAGGACCAAATGAGACAACATACTTAAAGTACTTTGCAAATGTTCAAGTCTTCCGTAAATGCTAACTCTGACATCATTCTATTGCAACCTCTTCCAGACCCCACCACCTTAGGGGGAGAGGTTGCCCTCTTTGGATGTATTTCCCTGTCTGGAAAATGATGATTCCGTCTACCTGCACTCTCTCTTTCCCACGGTTGTGCTCAAGACCAATTTTTATGCCTAAATCTGTCTCCTCCCAATCCACACAGTCACACACGACCCAGCTGGTGTCTCTTATAGGAGCAGTTGATCAATTCACAGCCTTTTACTGGACTCGTCACTGGAGCAGTCCCAGCTGTCCATTTATTACCCGTGTACCCATGGACAAGTAAGTCTCTTCTCTCTGGGTCTCAGTCTCCTCTCCTGTAAAATGAAAGGGTTGGATTGGAGAGCTGCACTCCAGCACAGGCTCTGCAAACCATGAGTTAGGATTAGAAAGGGCATAGCAGTGTGGTGTAGAAGGTAGAGAGGGGCTAGATCAGGCATCAGGAAGACCCAGGTTCAGTTCCTTCCTTGGATGCTTTTTGCTAGCTGTGTGACCCTGGGGAAGTCACTTCACCTCTGTCTTCCTTAGTTTCCTCATCAGTAAAATGGGGATAAAAATAGCACCTACCTCATGGGGCTATAATGAGGCACTGTTGATTGATAAAGCATTTATTAGACACAGCCTTCATTAAGCACTTGCTCAGTGACAGCCCTGGGCTATGATGAATCCATTGATCAACAAGAATTGATTGAATGCATTGTGGATGCCAATCACTTTGCAAGCTTTCTTTGTCCTATTGCCATGTCCCTAGGCCTGATGCTTAGCTCTGACAGGTATGCAAAGAGAGCCCCAGGCCCCTGATGGGCGGCCAGGGTGGGGGGGGGGGTGGAGCAATGAGAGAAAGGAAAGGAGGGAGCAGAAGGTGTGTGTGGGGGGGAGGAATGCACCCCCTCTTCTCCGGCTCTCCTTGCCCACAAGAGAGGTTTTCCTCAGTTGCACTATATGGAGCACTTTCCACAGAGCTGGGCACTGGATTCCTACAAAGAGTTCTCCCCGATGCCTTCAGATTTTGGCCATTTGGCACAGAGGAAAGAGGCCTGGATTTGGAATGAGAGAATCTCAGCTTGGCTATTTCCAGGCACGTTGTTGAGTCTCTCTTTCTCCACCTTCAAGATGGGGAGGAAGAAGTTGGACAAAATGATCTCCAAGGCCCCTCCCGGCTTTCAGTTTTGAGGTCTTTATTCTGAGTCAAACAGGAGGTGAGAAGAACAAAGTTGTGGGCAGAGCCTGGCAGAGTTCAGGAAATGACAAAGAGGGAGCAGAGACGGAAAATCCTTTTCCTTTTGGGTTGTGACTCATTTCAGGATGTAAAAGCAGCTGTGGAATTTTATAACATGTGATCTGTCTCCCTCCTCCCTCCATACAACTCTTACCCAAACTTTTACTTGGGCCAGGATGGTCGGGAATGTTCCAGCGTTTTATGTCCAACGGGAGTGAGTTGGCCACCTCTGGGCCCACCGAGTAAAAAGCCTCGCTGACCCAGCATTTCACCAGTTGGATGATTTCTCTCCCAACACATGCAGCTGCATATCCTCAGCACACACAACATACATACTCCCTACACACACACACACACACACACACACACACACACACACGGAAAGGGGACATTCCCACAGACTCAAAGCAAAACTCTTTGAAAATATTGGGTCTAATAAATATCAAGGAGAAGACAAGAAAAATGCATCAGTGGGGATGTCAGGCTGGCTGTGTCCATGACTGTATGTCCAGGAAGAAGCAGAGGATGAAATTGTAGGGTCACAGATCTCAGAGCTCTGTGGGGCAGGCCCCTATCCACGGTGAGTTCTGTAAACAGGACAGTTCCATTTCAAAGCCAGCCAGCCCTGACCTGAGTAAGAAGCCGTGGGAACTATGTGGGGCTGGAGCGTCAGGTTTGCTTTAGGGGAGAGTGGGTGGACTTGGAGCCATGGGTTCAAATCCTCCCTCTGATAATGATATCACTTACCTCACGTAGTTGCTGTGAGGGTCTGGTGTATGTAAAATACAAGTGTGTAAGTAAATATATGTAAAATGTATGTAAATGTATGTAAAATACAGCTTGATCATGTCCGTCCCCAGCTCCAGAAGCCCCAGTGAGTTCACCTCTTGCTTCCAGGATAAAATGCCAACTTCTCTCATTGGTGTTCAAAGCTTTCAGTGGTCGGTCGACGGGCAGCAAGCCCTACTCCCTCGAGCTTCTTTATCCAGCATTTTTGCGGCTGATTCTCCTTCCCGTGCGTGCTCCAAGGTACAGTCAGTCTGACTGACTACTTGCCATTCCACACCCACAATAGTCTGGCTCTCACCTCCATGTCTTTGCACAGGCAGTCCCCCATGTGTGGGAGGTGTACCCTCCTTACCTCCACCTCATGGGATGTGGATTTCTTTTGAGATGGGGCTAGGGTATCACTTCCTACACGAAGTCCACCCTGATTCCACCATCGGTCTCCTCGCTGCTGCCTCTAGCGAAGTGGAACAACTCAGCTCAAACACCACCTCCTACATGGAGCCTTTCCTGATCCCCTGAGGGCTCTCAATGCATATTTAACAGATATTTATGGGCGCTTGTGTTGTTCCCCCTCAGTTAATATCTTCAGTGCCCAGAACAGTGCTGGACACTCCCTAGGCACACAGGCACTTAATAAATGTTTGTTGACTGATTTACCATGCTTGGCACATAGTAGGGACATTCTAAATGTTTCTTGATCGATCAATTGATTAGTCCCTCTCACCTCCCAGAACTGACTTTGTATATATTTGATATTTAATTTCTGTAAACACATTGCTTTCTTCCAAAAAACTATAGGCTTCTAGGGGCAAGGATTATTATTATTATTATTATTATTATTATTCATGTCTTTGAATCCCTAGTACTTAGCCCAGTACCTGGCAGCTAACAGGCTCTTAACAATTGAATGCAGTGCTTTGTAAACACTGAAGCACTGTGCAGAAGGAAGCTATTATCATTGTTCTTATTTTCCCATCTTGCATTTGATGCTGTTTAAGTAGAAATTGTCCTGAGTGGGAACAAATCAGCTACTTCCCTAAGTCCTTTTACCAGTGGACTCCATGACTGCTTTTGGGGACTGAATCAAAGTGTTGGAATGTGAGCTCCTGCTCCACAGGCCTGGGGGAAGCTGCTTTTCCAGGCCCTTGCTAAGGAAACTGCCTCTACCCACCCTGAGCAGTGCCTGAGCCCCAGCTGTTAGTGCAAGGGAGGTGACTGTGGCTCAGACAGCTGGCTCGCAGGCAGCATTAGCTGTTCTATGATCATTGCTTGTCATTCATATCCTTATCCTCTGCAGAGTTGAGGAGACAGGGCTGGGGCCTGGAGACCCAGAGCTCACAAAGTCTGCTGCTCTTCTGTGGGGCGTGGCAGAAGCTGTGCCTTCCCTTCCAGATCCATCGGCCTCTCTGGGAGTTGGAAAATGGATGGTTGGGGTATCTTGTGGAAATCGCATGTCAGTGCAACTTTCTCAGTGATCAATACCGCCAGGGCCCCATTCAGGCTGCCCAGCAAGGCTCTTGTGAAAACTTCAGGGCTCCCCTGGGGAGGGGAGGGGGACGATCTTTTGACACTCCCATTGACACCTCCCCAAGAAGTTGGCTTTTTTCTCTGGGTTGTTAAGACAGCAATTTGCCACCTCATTATCAGCCTGATTGATGAGAACAGCATCTCCAAGTGCCTGTCACTAGAGGCTGGGGAGCTGGACTCCTTGGAGGGAGTCTCGGAGAAAAGAATGACGGGCATGACAAAATGCCTCCTCAGCCCCAGACAAACGGTGGGCCGGACAGCTCCCCTCAAAGAAACTGCAGCTTAGGCAGAAGCCATTCAGGCCAGGGTTTTGTGCAGGGGAGGGGGGGTCTTTGGCTTTGATTTGAGGCTTGGAAAGAACAAGGAAGAATGGGATGGGTCTCCCAGCTGGGCAGGCTCTGCCGGGCCACTCCAGGACTTGGCTCCTCACCTCCCCACCATGCTGGGGGTTGGGGGTTGGGGAAAGGCCTTCTGAGTCCAGGTGCCCCTTCTTGTAGGCATGTCCCCTCTCCCTCCCCCCAGGGGCTTGCCTTGGAAGTGCTCAGGCTTTGAAAACCTGCCAGAGAAAGGGAAAAGGCAATGGCCCGAGATAAGTGCCCTGGGGGCAGGGCCAGCCAGCTCTTCACAAGCATAGAAGCCTAGGGCCACTGGAGGTTGGTGGCCCGGAGAATGAGACTTAAATGTAGGGGTCTCAGAGGCCAACAAATCCTACTCTGTCATTTTAGAGATGAGGAAACTGAGCCCCAGGGAGATGAACCCAAGTACACACAGGGAGCACATGGCAGAGCCAGGATTTTCACCCAGGCCTCCGGACTCCAAAGCCAGGGCACTTTTGACATGAACCCCTTGGGTCCCAGTGGGCAATCCCAAATGCCCTTGCAGGTGTCACTCAGTAGAAGTAAAGACCAGCCTGAAAGAGCAGCATCGCTATCAGAAAGTCATCCAGGGCCACCCTTTCCTAGGGCTCCTTAAGGCACACAAAATGCCTCAGAGGTGAGAGGGCCAGTGGGATCATCCCCAAGTTACAGAGGAGGAAACCTGCAACAACTTAGGTGCAGTGTCCCCCGGATCAGAGGATTTAGAAGTGGGCGGAACCAAAGAGCGCGTGGAGCTCAACCTATGGTTCATTCGGCACCAATGAGGAAACTGAGGCCCAGGGAGGTTAAATACTGGCTTTGCCCAGGGTCTCCCTCTGGTTCCACGTCCACATGCTGCTGATACGGAGCCGTCAAGAAAGAAAGCCCCGGTCAGCTGAGGCCACGAAGAGTGGCTGCCACTGGCAGTGGACGGACTGACCTCGGCTTTCTAGAGAAGGGCCTTCCTGCCTTCAGCTCCAGCACTCTCCTAGCCACACCAACTGACAAGGAGGGCTATTCTTGAAAATGACTTTAATTTCCCAAGACCATGTGTGTTCTTAGAGAATATTGGAAGTTAACTTCCAAGGACTAACACCCTCCTTAATTTAATAGAAAGACAGGCATGAACTCAGCATGGCTAATTCTAGTGCTTTATCTCCCCTCCCCTCCCCCCACCCCACCCCATCCCCATCCCAAGCACCAGGGCACAGGACAAATACCCCACTCTCCAGGCCTGGATCTGTCTTGCAGGACAAGGCTTCATAGCCAGGTAGTAAAACTCTGGAGGCAAGCTTAATGTATATTTCTTTTCCACTCCCTGGTGCCAAGCTCAGGGCCAGGCCCAAAGAAAGATCTTGGAACCTAGAACGTGGAATGTCCAAGATGGAGGAGACCTCAGAACATATAACAGAGATGTCAGAGCTGGGGTGGAGTTAAAAGTGAGAAAGCTCTTAGAACCTCAGCCATATAATGTCATATCTGGAAAGGGCTTTAGAACATAGAATATCAAAGTTGGGAGGAACCTGAGAACAGAAAACCCAGAATGTAAGAGCCGGTGGGGAAAAACATTAGAACAGAGAATGTCGGAGCCGGAGATGCCCTAGAACACAGACCATCCACAGAGTATTAGACCTGGGAAGGACCCCAGAAATCATCTCCAACCACCTCATTGGACAGGGGAGGAAACTGAAGTCCAGAGAGGGAAAGGAACCTTCCCAGGGTCACACAGGTACCATCCTAGTAGGTGCTCAGGAACTACTGCATGGACGATCCACATATCCTCAAAATTAGCATACTAGAAAGATTCTAGGTCTTTCTTTCCAAAGGGAAACAATTGGGGCACCGTGAATCCATCCATTCCAGGCTGACCAAGGTCCACCCTGAGGACTACTGGAGCTCCTCTTGGACAGAGTGACCCTGGTCACTCCAGAGCCAGACAAGCACAGTCCCTTTTTCCCTCATGACTATTCGGGCAGGCCTATCGATCCGGCCCTTCTGTGGGGGGCCGTCAGCACGCTGACAGATTGTGTGTCCTGTTTGATGGACGGGGTATGAACCGTCTCCTTCCCCAGCTGGTCAGCCATTATCCTAGCTCTCTCCTGTAGTCCCACTCTCTCAGGCCCTGCCTCTCCTCCCAAGCACCCCCCCAGGTATGAGCCGGCAGCACCGAACCCATTGTTCTGAGCCTCATTTTCCCCAAATGTAAGATGGTGGGGCGGGGCTGGCCAAGCTCTGTCTTTCTATGACTTGCTAGGGAAAGGCTTGAGGCAGAGAGTGGGCCTCAGGCTCAGACTGGCTGTTGGCCCTTCAGGCCCAGCAGACCCTGCCAGGAGGGTGTCTCGCTACAGAGGAGCAGGAAGGAGCTCTGGACAGGACTGAAGACCAGGATTAAAAGCGTCCTGGTCCCTTCAAGGAAGCCCCAGACCCTCAGAGCACTTTGGTCCTTAAAGGGACTAGAGGTTACAAATACAGTCAGGCATTGTATCTCACAATGCGCCGTGAGGTAGCGAGTCAGAGCAGGTGCCCACTGAGCAGGTCAGGGAGCTGAGAGGCACCTTAAGCACTGAACGTTTAGAAGAATCCACTCTCTTAGGGCCAAATGAACAGCTCGGGGTCATCCTTGTACCTCCTAGTGTTTGCTCTTTGCCACCAACAACCACCAGATGCCTTGGAGAATCAGTTAAGCTATATACTATCTGCTCTACACAGGGGGGTGCTGGAGCCAGCTGGAGCAGGCTAGGAGAGAGCCGATTGTTAAATTTTCAGTGTGAGCATTTGCACCTTGGAAATTGGCAAACACAATAAACCAAGCCCTGATTTATTGTCTTACTGATTTTCCAGACTTTAAAAAAGTGTTGGTTATGCAGATTAAACTTAAAAGTATGTCCTGTATGTACATCTTATTTTTCAGGGAGCTGGTTGTTAAACATTTGCCTGTACATCCCTGGCTATCCATTAATCCCCTTCTCCTTTGTGCTATGGCTAATCATCCACGAGACCGGAGAAAGTTAAGAGACTGTGCTGATTGGATCTGTTACAAATATATGCTATCTACTCTCCATGGGGTCTTGTCCTTCCTCAAGCTTTCCATGGTTCCCCACCTTCTCAGATGCACACCGTGCATCCTATTCCCCTGACAGCATGGAAGCCGTCTGCAGCACTCCCTCTCTTCACACTCTCCCTCGCTCTTCTATCAAGTGCTTTCCCAGCTCTCATGCTCAATGTTCTAACATACCACGTTCTGTGTTCCTATGTCCTTCCCAGCTATGACATTTCATGGTGTGGCATTCTACGTTCTTATATATACTCTTTGTTCTAAGGTTCCTGGAGTTCCATGTTCTAAGTTCCCTCCTATCTCTAAATCCTTTGCCCCTTTGAGCTGATTTTTCCTTGGTGTTCACAACACCAATAACTGGGACCTGGCCTGAGAAGGAGAAGGGAATTGACTGACAATCTCACTCATCACAAGAGAACATTCACATGGTGGGCATCAATATGGCTGCCAACAGAGACTGAGGAATAGAGAGGCTTACAAGTGATAGCACTCCAGAGAATGACAATTCAACTCCCTCACATTAGCAGAGGATTTTATAGTTTTCAAAGTGATTTAATCTTAGAGGAATCAAATTATTATTATTACTCAAAATACTATCAACTAGAATTCTCTATTCACCCTCACTCAAGGTACACCCAAAGGAGAAGAACTCCATTCAATTCCATGTCATAGATATCAATCATCTGCAATGGGTGCCAAGATACTTTCCCCATCTGTAAAAGAAGAAGCTTGGGCTAGATGTTTTCCAAGGTCTCTTCTAGCTCTAAAAGACTGGTAGATTTGGTTAGAAAAGCAAGAGGTTTAGAATCAGTCTCTGAGATTCCTTCTAGCTCTAGATAGAGAAGCCTGTGAAACATCTCAGTAGTTCAAGAATGCTTCTGTTGAAGCAAATTAAGGCAGCCTTCTTCCCTGCCTTACAAGAAGGTACATGTTTTGTAGTTACCCAAACATCTATCCCCAGTGGTCACTCTCTGGTAATAAGCCTCTGCAAACTTAGCCAGACTAGGCGCTGGTGAGTGGTCCCATGATGGACCTCAAGGTCAGGCTTTGCAGCTTTTCCATGTGGGTGGAGACTGTCAGCATTTGTGCTCCATTGGTTGAACCTTCAAGGACCCAAGGATGCTTCCACTCCATGCTGAGGACCACTGTCTAATTCTTTAAAACTGGTCACTAGCGAATGGTATATTCAGAAACAAAAGATTCAATTAACCAGAATGTCCCTGACTCCACCCCATTCCCCAACCACACCAGAAAAATGGAGCCTTTGTTATAAGCATCCACTGAGTGGTCAGCTTCGTCTTCACCCCTCTCCCTCCCAGCAAATGCTGGCCATGAGTAGAAAGTGAGCCTTGGGGCCTAAGATGCACCCCTTCTCTCTTGGCCACATGTCCAGGTGGCATGCCATTGGCGTCTTCTCTCACACCAGGAGAGGACAGTCTCCCCCAGGCACCTGCTCCAGATTGGGCTGTGATTTAGTGATGAACAGCTGGGGGAGGAGTGAAAGCCCACACCCAGGGAGATGCAGAAATTGTCTCCTATCCTCTTACATAGCAACCAAATACAGAGAAATAATGCTGCCCCCCAGGCCAGGTGCTGTACACAGCATTCTGACTCTACACAAAACTCATCATGGTTCTATGTATGGGGATCTCACCAAGAGCCTACCAAGGTGGTTCTCCAGAGCTTGGAGGCAATGATGGCAGAGACGAGGTCAAGACAGAGCATTGGTCCCACAGAAAGATGCTGAAGTGATGCTCTGAGTCCACATGGCCAATCAATCGGCAAATGCAGTGGAAAGAGACCTTGGGCTGCAGTCAGATGATGTGGGTTCAAATCCTGCCTCTTTCACTGATGACTTGTTTGACTTGGGGGAAGTCACTTAACCTTTCTCAGCCTCAGTTTCCTTATTTGTAAAATGAAATGGTGATGTCCCTTTCAGCTGTAGACCTGTAGTCTAAACATTCAGTAAGTACCTACTAGGAGCCAGACACTGTGCTTGGTGCTGAGAACACTGAGACAGAGGCGGACAACCATTTGTTAAGTATGTTATGGGGGTTACTTTTCAGACGTGGTGGTGGACCAGTCACCGAGGTAACCTTCCACCTCTGAAATTCTCTGATTTGGTGAACAGGTCCTTGACTTAAGGCGCTTACAATCCATCTGGGGAGACAGTGGAATATTTCCCTCTTCCTAGTAAGTGCCCAGGGAAGCCATTTTCTTCGGACAAAGTCTGCTTAGGCCACCATTCTTGACCCTCTGTAAACCCAAGAGCCAATGCTTATGGAGAAGCTTTGAGCTGCCTCTGACACAAAGTCCCACCTCTTCCAGGAAGTCCTCCTGATGCCCCCCCCACACACCATGGTAGCGATCTTCCCTTTCAGATATCACAGAGCCCTTTGTCTACACTTGTCTAAGGCACTTACCATGCAATATGGCTGGTTTTCAGCCCCAACTTCAGCCTCAATTAGGAGGAGCTCCAGGAGATAAGAGACTAAGGCTTGCCTAACCTTGAAATCTCCCCTAGTGCCTAACACAGTGCTCTGCACACAGCAGGCGCTTAAAACATGATTACATGTATATGTACATGTATGGCATGGTATACATATATGGTATTGTACAGTATCATGCCATGTAGGATAAGCCTGTAGCAACAGTACTGGGTGGAAATCTTTGGTTCTCTGGAGACCCCAGGGGAACGACTCCCTGGGGAAGTGTCCAGGCCCAGGGCCATCTCCTCCTTCCTTAAAGGCCCCTCCTTGAGATGAATGGGACACCAAGGATCCTGATCCCAGGGGTCATTTGACCGGACCCTCCCAGCGGCCTCCACCTACAATGAGGTTGTGGTTTTCCAAGTCACTTATAGGACCCTTCAGTCCTAAAGCCAGGCCCACCTATGGGATGACCTTTTCAGGTGGCCCCTTCTACTATGGGGCAGCTCTCCTTAGAAGGATCTTGTCATCCCCAAGCCCCAGCCTAAATTTGTATCTTTGTGAGTTCTACCCATCATTCTCAGGCCTTTCCCTGGGCCAAATGAAACCGAGCAAATCCCTTTTCCAGGTGACAGCCTTCCCTGAAAGACCCAAGTGCATCCCTCCCTTCCACGCTGGGCCCCCAGAAGCCTCAGCCAGTCACCACGGGCTATGATCTCCAGTTCTTCATCTTCCTGTTCCCCCACCCTACCCCAGCACTCATGGCAGGCTGTGCAGAAGTTTAGAGGAGAGATGGACCATTGTGGGCCAGAGTAGTCAGGGAAAACCCCAGGGAGGGTGTCCTCTCTCTACACCTGCTGCTTGGGTGTGGCCTTGGGCAAGTCACTTCTCAGGGAAACTGGACCTCAGTTCCCTCCTCTGTAAAATGAGGGATAGATCAAATGACCTCTATGACCTCTTCTAGCTGCAAATCCTTTGACAAATGATACAATGAGATGACAGCACAGCCCTTATGTAGAAAATGTAGAATTTAAGCTAAGCATTCTTTAAAGGTCGTGCCTTCACTTGTTAACAATTTCTAGGGAAATGGATCAGTCACTTTTTTTTGGGAGGGGGTTGTTTTTTTGGTTTTTGCTAGGCAATGGGGTTAAGTGACTTGCCCAGGGTCACACAGCTAGTAATTTTCAAGTGTCTGAGGCCAGATTTGTACTCCAAGGCCGAAGCTCTATCTATTGCACCACCTGGCTGCCCCCTCTCTTACTATTCCTGTGGGGAAAAAATGGAAGGATGGAGGCAAGACATCCAGGATGGATTGGAAGAACTGAATATTTTTAGCCTGAAGAAGAAATAGTCAAGGAATGATAGCTCGTCTTCAAGAATTCCAAGGGTTGTGCAGAAGATGGATCTTGTTGTAATTGTTTCTGATTAAACATTTGCCATGATGAGTTGCCTTGAAGTAAAATCAGTTTCTCAAAGAACAAAAATGCTTCATAAACTGGAAAATGTATTTAACTTGTTCTGCTGGGCCCTGGAGGTTGGAACTAGGAGCAAGGGTGAAAGGATTTGGAGGAAACATTGGGCCTCATATGAGGAAATGCTTCTTAGCCATTAGAGCTGCCAAGCCTTGGAGAGAGTGAGTTCTCCATCACTGGAGGTAATCGAGGGGAGGCTGAATGAAGGAATATTTGATTGTTGTCTAGGCTGCTGGTAAAGGGTTGAATGTTCCAGTGTGATCTGGCCAGATGGCCCAAAGGCTCTTCCAACTTGGAAATTTTGTAATATGTAGGACAAAAGGAACCTGGTTTACATATATACATATACATATATATATACACATACATATATATATATATATATGTATATATCCACAGGCCTAGAGTCAGGAAGGCCTGAGTTCATATCCAGCCTCAGACACTTACTAGCTGTGTGACCCTGTGCAAGTCACTTTACTCTGTTTGCCTCAGTTTCCTCATCTGTAAAATGGACTGATGAAAGAAACCCCAAACGTGGTCATGGAGAGTTGGACATCACTGAAACGTCTGAACAATAACCACCCCACCAATCATAAGCCAAGTTGAGCAGCTTCAAGAGAGCATTGAATGAACTTGGTAAAATTCAAAATCAAGGAATTCTGACATCTGACTGAGAGACGTTCCCATTCATTTCCTGGAGGTTTTGGGGTCCTAGGCCCGCTTGTATTCTGTCTGCCTGGGCAGGGGCAGACAGGACTGCAGGTATTTAAAAATCTCCTGGTGGAAGCCCTTCTTGCCACATTAGCCCACTCCTAAATCCCCTCTCCAGCCTCACCCCACCCCCCCAGTATTTCAAACCAAGCCTGGTTAAACCTTTGGTCTGGGCTTGTGTCTAGACAACTGACAGATCCCAGACCACAGCGAGACCTGGTGTGGTGATTTCAGGAAGGGCTGGCCGCAGATACGGATCGCTGCTCAGTCAAGTCAGTGGAATGTGGGGAAATGGGCTAAGACGGCTTTTCTAACGATTTTTTAAAAATCCATCTCCCTCCACAGGTAAAGGTGAATGACTTGTCCGTACCTGAAGCATGCAGAAAGTCGCTTGGGTCACTGGAAGGTAAGTGACTCGTCCAGAACCATGAGGACATTACGTGTTGGAGGTAGAATTGGAACACAGGTCTTCCTGACTGGAAGGCTGGACGAGGCTGGTCCTCTATCCACCTTGTTCTCATTCACAGGAAGCATTTTGCAAATGGTGGAGAATGGCTAGGAATAGTTCCTGGGCCCACTAGGACATGAGTCTGTCCTGTAGCCCACAGTCAGGGCTCCCAGAATCCACTGCCAATGGGCTAATCTGCCGAGGGCGTGAGGAGGAGTCAGGGAGAGGGGACTGCAGCATGTCCTCAGCTGTCAGGGTCTCTCTCCCGGCACCCTGGGAGAGGGAGCCCAGCCCTGCACAGGGGCAGGCTTCCAAGCAGCAAAGATTGCACAGTCCCATTCCATTGATGAGGTTAAGTTATCAAAAGGCCTTCAGAAGCCTGAGTAAAGAGAAGACAAGCCCACATCAAAGGCCTTACCAGACTGCTTTCCTAAAGGCAATTTCCCAACAGAAAAGATTACTAGGCTTGGGGGGACCCGTGTTTATGGTGCCTGCCTGAAAAGTGTCAAGTTAAAAAGTTGGCTTTCCAGCTCTGAGTGAGGGGGTCCTGCCCACGTTTCATTTAATAAACAGGTTCAAAAGGAAAGATTTAGTCCAGAGGAGGGTCTCAAAAACACATGATTAGCGATAAAAGAAACCAAGGACCTTTAACTCTGATGGGTTTCAAGGAAGATCAGAGGCTTGCTCCCACCCCACCCAGGCTCAGCATCTCGGGGGGCTGTTCCACCTGTAATCCAGCGTCTGCAGGGAGCAGGTGCACGCCTGGCTACAGAGACACTCGGGGCACTGCACGGGAGGCTTTTTTAAGTCGGCTCTGAGTGGGCCCTGAACCTGGCATTCACGGTCACATATCCATCCCTCCCTTTTCTCACCTGCTCCTACTCTGACCACCTCCTAAGAACAGAATCTCAGAGTCTGAAGGGTCTCGGAGACCTCTAGTCCACCCCACACCTGAATTAGAATCACTCTCTGAACATCTGGAGTTAGCCAGCCTTTGGTGAAGGGGGACGGCAGCTCAGCAGAGTGATTGAGGCTGGGGAGCCTGGGGAGTCACGTGGGTAGGAGCGCTAATGATCCTCTAAGGGTTCATTATCTCATTTAATTCAGCAAAAGTTATCAGATACGTATCACGTGACAGGGTTCTCCCTCCAGCTTCTCACATCATTTCCATTCCTTGACCAGCTCCGTCTTTAATTCACCCTGAGATGATCTTACAGTAGAGATGATACCAGTCATGGGGAGGGGGTGGGGAGGAGAGCGAACAAAATGAGTGGCAGATTAAGGATCCCCAACGATCTTGCCAAGCTTGAACACTGGGTCAGATCTAATAAGAAAAATTCCTGAGGGATGAAAATCAGATTCAAAAATCCACTTCTCAAGTATAATGTGGGGCAGGACTAGTTTGTCCAGAAGAGATCCGATGGTGGGGGTGGAGGGTTAGTGGTATACAGTGTGGTACAGCAGTCCCCTTCCCTCCAAACCCTAATACATTATTAGTCTATAGGAAAAGAATCCATAAATAAGGAGGTGACAGCCCCTCTGTCTTCTGTCCTGGCTAGATCACATCTGGTAACCAGCTCAGTGCTAGGTACAGTTTTAAGAAGCACGTTGGGGGCAACTAGGTGGCGCAGTGGATAGAGCACCGGCCCTGAAGTCAGGAAGACCTGAATTCAAATTTGGCCTCAGACCAAACACTTGTGACCCTGGGCAAATCACTTAACCCCAATTGCCTTAAAAAAAATTTTTTTTTAAAGTCCTTTGGTACATTGGAGGGTGACCAGAAAAGGGAAGTGAGGACGGTGATGGACCCATTGTAACTTCTGTTAAATGCATTGCGAATGTTTAACCTGGAAAAGAGAAGATACAGGGAGGACATGAGGGCTGTGGAGGAGAAGGCAGAACCAGGAGCGAAGGGGGAAAAGCCGCAAAGACACCCATTGAGGCTGGAGGTTGGGAGAAACCTGCTGAGGCCGAGTGCTGTTGCCAAGCGTAATGAGCCGGCCGGAGAGATGGCGAGCGCCTCCTCGGCAGGAGGCTTCCAGCACGAGTCGGACAGCCATTTGTCAGATACATCGCAAAAAAGATTCTTGGCCAGCTGGCCACCGAGCTGCCTTCCATCCCTGAGACTGAGGGGTCCTGGGATTCTCGTTGAGAAGCCTCCTTTCAAAGGTGTGGCAGGATCCTTCTGGGTTACGGGACTCAGAAGCCTCTTTCTTTCTGCTCTGCCTTCTGTTCTCACCCTTTTGATACAAGAACATAGGTGTCTTTGTGCTCTGACCAGACCTGGCCGGGCCTTGATGTCCCACCCATGGACTCTGGATTCCCTTTCCACCTGGCAGGCTCTCCACAAACACAGAGGGACCATGAGGGAGGGGCTTGCCCTCGTCACAAAAACCTGGGGTTCTCCGCTTTCAACATCTTATTGTGTCTGTCGCAGCTTTGATATTTTAAGTAGGGATCATGACAAAGGGGAGGCAGATGACTAGGGAGGGACTGCAGCCTATTAGGGCATTTAATAGCCCTGGATTTCTCAGGCAGACCTGCTGAAAGAAAGTTCGTTCCCAGGAGGCCTATCTGGTTTCTGTGGGAGTCCCCACCCCCAAATTTAAACTCTTACAAGCCACATTTAGCAGCGCTTGGATGGACAAGGGCATTGTGCACCGGCAGGGGGTGGGGCGGGGGAGAGCCCGCTCACCTATTCCTCTCTTCACCCTACCCCCAGCCTCGCCAGGGACTGTTGTCCCACAGTTTCCCCTCCTTCTCTGACCGATGATCCCCTCCATTCACCTGGTCAGAAAGTCTCTGACCGAAAGAGGATACCACGTGTGGAATCATGGCGGAATCTCCCAGAATCATTGTCACCCTTGTTCTCGGCTAAGCTTGTCAGTTTGGATAAGCAGAAAGGACAGGCCATGGGACCCGTCTGGGGAACCAACCCAGACCTGGTCTCTTCAGGTGGTAGCTCAAGAAAGGCATATTCCAGGCACTCCCCTCCATCTGAGGCCCTGAAGGGCTTTGGAGAAGGTCTTGAAGGTAGGAAATCAGAGACCTCTCCCACCTCAGCCCCTCAGAGCCCCTCACAGCCAAGCCCCAAGTCCATCCCAGGCCTCTCGGATCATTTCCTTTCAGTCCAGACATTCAGTGACTAGGGTTCATCTCCACCCCTGGTGTCCTAGCATGGGCTCAGCATGATGGCTGGCGAGCTTCACGTGGAGCTGTGTGATTGGAGAAGAGCAGAGCCTCCAGCCCCAGCTCCCACCTTCAAGAAGTCCAAACCGGCTCTTCAGCAGATGGACTCAATCCAAACAAGTATGAACAACAAAACTTTGACTGATTGGAGCCCTCAGTGGGCGAGATATTTTAGGCAGCAAATGATTAAAAAACAAAGCAAAAAAAAAAAAAAAACAACTCTGAGCAAAAGACTTGAGTCCAAGGCTCTGCTCTCCCCTCAATGGTGGCTGTGTGGACTGACTTTAGTCCCCTTCTTTCTGAGCCTCTGGGTCTTCATCTGAGAAATGGACGTGATAATACTTCGGCTACATGCCTCAAAGGGCTGTTGGAAATAAACTGTTTTCTAAACCTCAAACTGCTGGAAAGAAAAGGGAACAATGATGGATGACAACAAGCTCTGGTCCGAGCCCCACCCTAGTTACACCACAGGGGCCAGGCAGCTCATCCCAGCCACCTCGCCCTCCGCAGACCTGGACAATGAGGAGGAACACTCAGAACTGTGTTCCCAGAGCCCTGCAAAATCCTCAAAGCGAGCTTCAAAGGACAGTCAACGTTCTATACAGAGAACGGCAGAAAGGGGGACCTCATGCATTTCAGGGACAATTGTGGCCATGAGGAATTTGTAGTTGAGCTAGAAAAAGACTGATTCCTCAAACATTTTTGTTAATGGAGGCCTGGCTCCACAAACTGCAAACACACACACACACACACACACACACACACACACACACACACCTTGTCAAAACCCCATTCATCCAGTTCGGAAACCCCGAGCCAAAGATCCATGCAGACCCTAAGGCAGCCAGGACTCATTTATTGGTCTGTCAGCTACATGAGTTGACAGAGAGAGAGAAAGAGAGAGAGAGAGAGAGAGAGAGAGAGAGAGAGAGAGAGAGAGAGAATGTCCAAACTCTAAAATCAACCTGCCTGTGAGCAGTGAGAATCCTTTTCCAGCAAGATGCCAATTCCCAGGTAACAGACGGCCACCCATGCTATCACAAACACCAGACTAAAAGCCAAGTAAGGTTCCCTCTCTGACCTTCACTCACACGACCAGACTTCCCTTGTTGGAGTGGGCAAGGAGTGTGTGTTTTTCACATTTGACTTCACTACTTTGAAATCCAGTGCTAGTCTCAGTGATTCAAAAATCTGTGATGTCCCATAGTGTACTTTGTCTGCACTGGGGCAGATCATCACTCCTTCCCTGCCTTAGTAATAGAGAATTTTGGAATCTCAAAGTTGGTTGGAACCATGGAAACATCTAATCTAATCCAGACCAATGCCCTCTACAGCATCCCCTCAAAGGCATCAGCCAGTCTCCTCTTGAAGACCCTTATTGAGAAGGAGCCCATGCTCATCCTATGGTTGGGCAACTCTCATCACTAGGTAGCTGTTTCTGACATTGAGTCTAAACTATCTTTTCTGGAATTCTCTGCCCTCCCCATGACCCCCTGCTCCTGGTTCAGCCCTCAGGACCAAGCAGAAGGGGTCCAGTTCTTCAATCTGTCATCTTTTGAAGAATTTGGAGACAGCTATCATTGCCCTCCTGCGTCTTCTCTCCTCCAGACTCAACATTCCAGCCCAGTCCTTTTTGCCAGCACGGACTCGAGGCCCATCTCCATCCTAGCTGACTTGCTTGGGATGTTCTGTGTCTTGGCGGTGTCCTTAAAATGTGATGCCAAGAATGGAACAAAACACCTGGGTCAGGTGTAGTGACCACAGTGAAAGCAGTGATTGGGTCTCACCTCAGTGGTCCTGTAAGCAGCACCTCTCAAGGCCATATTCCATTTTTGTCTGCCATATTACATGATTGATTCATCTTGACCTTGGAGTCCACTAAGGCCCTTAGATCTTTTTCTAGTGAACAACTATCTAGTCATGCTTCCCCCATCAGCCCACACTCTAGTTTGTCAAGATCTTTTTAGGTCTGGACTCTGTCAGTAGTAAGCTGTGTGACACAGCGGCTTAAGTTCTGGGTTGGGAGTCAGGAAGACCTGATTTCAAATCCAGCCTCAAACATCTGCTAGTTGTGTGACTCCAGATAAGTTGCTTAACTGCTTTCTGCTTCAGCTGCCTTATCTGTAAAATGGCACTAGTAAAAGCACCTACCTTCCAAGGCAGTTAGTTGTAAGAATCAAATGAGATCATATTTGCAAAGAACTTAGCATGTGCCTAGCCCATAGTAGGCATTTAATCAATTCCAGCTATTATTATTACTGTTTTTCTTGCTGTCCTGCGAGTTATTGATCCCTCTTTTCTGTATGCCACCCGTAAACAGGAGAATTATAATCTGATAATAACTAACATATATATAATACTCTATGAATAGCATGTCATCGGGGCCTCACCATGGCCTTATGGGATAAGAAATGCAAGTATTATTGGTACCATTTCACAGATAAGGAAATGGAAGCTTGGAGATGAGTGGGTTAAGTGACTTGCCCACAGTCATCAAGCTAGTGATATGGGATTTGAACCCAGGTCTTCTGGACTACAGCTGTATATTCTGCCTTTATTGAATTCATTGATAAAAACGTTAAACATCAAAGGACCAAGTTGGGATTGTTCCCTCAGGCACTCCACCAGAGACCTCTTTCCACAACCACATTACAACTGGATCTGCCTGAATCAATTTAATGTATATAGCTAGCCTAATATCTCTCCACATTTTCCACAAGAATAACATAAAAGACTTTGCTGGATGCTTGGCTAAAGTGTCTACAGACTCTAGCTATGGCTAACCCATGAGTCCCTGATGCCATCCTGGAGTGGTCACTCCTCAGATACTGTACTTCCCTGCCCTGAGCCAGGCTGATTCTCACATGACAGACACAGACCTACCTGGCAGAACCTGCTGGAGCCTGGGCTCTTCCAAGATCTCAGGCTTCATGATTCACATCATGTGAAGTGTCAGAGAAGGACTTTAGCGGAAGAGGCATGCTTTATTAATTCAGCTTAATAAGCAATTATTAAATGCCTGCTGTGTGCCAGGCACTGTACTTCATTCAGCTTCTGGACCAGTAAATGCAAAAAATAAAAATTTCTTCCCCTCAGTAGTTACCGGATGTCTGTTAAGGATCTGAATTTCTGCCCAAGTGACAGATGCCAAAATTATCCCGTTCCCGTAATCCCATGACAACTCTGAGGATATTCAACTCCCTCACTCATATATGAGTCTTGGGTCTTCCAGGGCAAGGCTTCATCTTCTCCTCAAGGACTTGGGGTACCCCTAAGGACTCAGGGATTATTTTCCAATGCTTTAGGTTTGAGTTCCAACCAGTAGGCATCACTCCGATTTAGTCAGCTAGTCTTAACGTAGCTTTTAGAAAAGGGTATTTAGGGGGCAGCTAGATGGCCCAGTGGATAGAGCACTGGCCCTGGAGTCAGAAGGACCTGAGTTCAAATTTGGCCTCAGACACATAACACTCACTAGCTGTGTGACCCTGGGCAAGTCACTTAACCGTGATTGCCTCGCCAAAAAAAAAGGGGGGGGAGGTATTTAGTGGTACAGTAAGAATTCTCATCTGTGATTCTGAGAAGCTATAGCATGTACTGCAGCCACACCCTGTAAAACCATTTCAGCAGATGGGCTAAACTAGGTTGAGGATACTCAACAGGGCGCAAACCCATCGGTGAATTAGTGGGATGTCTACCCCACGTATGTGAAGACTTCCCCTGGCAGAATGGCGGGCAGATGAGAATAATTTGTTTCAACAGTCATGAAGGTGGCTGAAGCAGGTGCTGTGGAGTGCTTAGAGCTTGGTCAGACATCAAAGACCCCAAAGTCATTTACTGCACGCGGGCCATTGGCATCGTCTTGACTTTCCTTTTGCTTGGACTCAGGATGGCTCTGGAAGAGAGAATGAGGCCGGCGGCTTTGTGCAGCTCTGCCTCACTTCAATCCAATTTACAAGCAGATCAAGATGTCATCCACCGCGTCATTGGTCATCTTCGAAAATAAAGGACACGCAAGAACAACAGCAGTGAGAATAGTCGAGCACAACGTCCTTCCCAGAAACCTAGGACGCTTCCTCCCACTTGAACGTACAGTCCACGGCAGAGCACACATTGTGCAGGCGCAACCTGCAAGTTCCCTTACCTCCATTGTCCCCATATCCAACAGCCCTTGCGTCTGACACAGACACAGTCATCAGCTGAGCTGGAGAGCAGCAAGGACGCCAGTGGAAATCCTCCTGGCCCTTTGAAGCTCCTGAGCTCTTCCTCTGACCAAATGGGGTAGATGAAGACCCAGGCCAGAAAGAGCCTTTACCAACTCCCCCCTTCCCCTCTCCATGCGTTTAGCATAACTCCAAGTTTGCTCCAACTTCTCAGATGACTCTGGTTAAATAGGATGATAACTTCTAGATAACTCCTGGTCATCTCTAAATTCTGGCTGGCCAGATTTCCTCAGCCTATTGGAACCCTTTTGGGCAATGTCCCCATAGGTTAAAAGGCTTTTCTCACATTTAGCCTGAAGCTTATGATGGCTTGATCTACTGAGCACCTTACAACATCATGCAGCACCACCCTTACACCCTGAAGACCCTGTGGACCTTGCTAAATTCAGGACTTTCCTGCCCTGTCACATCTGCTCATTTATCACATGTATAAAGAGATGCAATCACATGTGGCATTGAGCCAGCTGAAAGTGGAGTCTGTGAATTTAGAAAGGCAGTGTTGGAATCTTCCCCCTGAAGTGGTTTTCCTTCTCAGAAAAGTTGGCCTCTGTGCATTTCAGGTTTTGGCTGTTTAAAGTATTCACCCTCTCATGCTCTGCCCAGATTAGAATGCTAGACTGAGATATTGGTCCTTCCAGGCACTGTGTCCACGGCGTCATGGGGTCCACCAAGCAAAGGTCTGAGGTGATAGAGGTGATAAAGACATCCCCCAAACGAATGTGGTGATGAGATCTACAGGAGATCCATTTCAAAATATACTGTGGATGGCAATAAGTGTATGTGGAGGGAATAACTCCTCCTGCGCTGCACCACCCCTCCAGACCATCTCAAACTCAGGGGAGGGAAGGAGGATTGGGTTCATGCTTTCTCTCAGTTCCTACATTGCATTAGGCCTGCCAAGTTCCAAGTCCAAAGCCCTTCCTGGTCTTGGGTCCAGGAACCTCATTTTCTCAAGATTTCTCTGCTAGGCTAGTGTCCTGGGGTCCTGGGCTGCAATATCTTTATGGCTGAGCTCCCAGCTCAGGACTCTATTCCCTTCCCCTAGAATTGAAAAGGGCATCAAAACATTCCAAAACCCCAAGGCCATTCCTCAGGACCATAAGACCTCAGGGAAAAAGAAGAGGACTCTCAGACCCTTCCCCCCAGTTCACTTAAGCTTGTGTCTATCGTGAAGGAAAGGCTACCCACTGCTGGGTATCCTGAGTCAGGGGAATTTAAAGATACAGCCAGTTCTAGTAATGCCGGCTGCTCCCACCCATATGCTAGATCTCACAGGTCAAGGTTCCTGGTGTCTCCCACATGTATAGCACCATCTCAGGTGGTTTGGGCATTCATCAAAGTCTCATAATACATGCCTATACATAAGATATATGTCTATGTATACATACATGCATGCATGTATTAAATATACCATATATTTCATTTGGGGTCTGCACACATGTATGTCTGTGTATGTATATGAGTGTACACATATATGTGTGTGTACATATACATATAAATAATTTGAGGAGAGAGAGAGAGCTAACATATTCTTATTAAAAAAATTTATTTAAAGTTTTATTTAAGGTTCCCTCCCTCCCTGAGATGGTAAGCAATTAGATATAGGTTATACATGTGCAATTATGGAAAACATTTCCATATTAGTCACTTTGTACAAGAAAACTCAAACAAAAGAAAAAAATGAAAGAAAGAAAGTGGAAAAACACTACGCTTCAGTGTATATTCCAACATCAGTTCTTTCTCTGGAGACAGATAGCCTGCTTTATCATTAATCCTTTGGGATTGTCTTAGATCATTGTGTTGCTGAGAAGAGCTAAGTCATTTCCAGTTCTTCATGGAACAATATTGCTGTTACTGTGTGTGATGTTATTGTCTGTTCACTTCACTGTGCATCACTTCATGTAAGTCTTTCCAAGTATTTTTTCTGAAATCATCCTGCTTGTCATTTCTTATAGTACAATAATATTCCATCACAATTACATACCACAGCTTGTTTAGCCATTCCCAAAGTGATGGGCATCCCTTCAATTTCCAGTTCTTTGCCATCACAAAAAGAGCTGCTATAAATACTTTTGCACAAATAGTCCTTTTCCTCCTTTTTTGGCTGTCTTTGGGATGTAGACCTAACAATGGTATGGTTGGATCTATGCACAGTTTGATTGCTTCCAAATTGTTCTCCAGAATGGTTGGACCAGTTCACAACTCCACCAACAGTGAATGAGTGTCCCAATTTTCCCACATCCCCTCCAACATTTATCATTTTCTTTTTTTTTTTTTTTGTCATACTGGCCACTCTGATAGGTATGAGGTGGTACCTCTGATCTAGCTAACAGCTATTCTTAATAGAGAGTGCAAAGGTGCAAAGTCAGGCAAGAGCCGGATTTGAAGGGCTTTAATGCCAAGCATTTGATCTCAGAGGAGCCCTTGGGCAGGGTCAGGCCTTGGTCAGACCTGGGCTTTAGGAGTAGCAGTCTGGAAGCTGCGGAGGGGCTGAAGTAGATGGGGCATAGGCTTAATAAACACCAGTTAGATTGAGCCCTATGACAGCTCTGTGAGGTAGGGACTGTAGGTATTCTTGTCCTCATTAGTAAACAGGAAAGCATTTTTTGAAAGCAATGGTTCAGAGGGCCTCCAGGTGGGAAGCAAGGGCTTTTCATTTCCCCCAAAGAAAAATCGATGTAATCCGGCTTGAAAGTTACCTCCTACCACAGGGGATTCTCCTCCTCAGTTCCATCACTGACTGCTTCAGGACCCCTCCTGAAGCACAGGGAATGGCTGGGCCCCCAGTTCTCCTGGCTTTTGTCAATCAACTCAATGAGGGAGAGTTTGGGTCATGCCTCGCCCCAGCCCCCCTTGCCCCTGTCCTGCCCCAGCCCAGCTCAGCTCCTGTCCGAGATTTGATCTGTCTCCCTTGTACAATTGGGCTTTTACAATCACACATGTCAGCTCTCTGCTCTTTAAAGGGGCCAGGCAAGGTACTAATTAGTGATCATTTCAGGCACTTAGGTAACGTTAACTCCAGAATACAATGGGTACCCTGGAAGCTGACTCTGTTCATTTAATTTCCTTTCCCCTTATTTGTCTCTGGCTTTGAAGCTAACTTATTTTAAAAGACCACAATATCCCCTTAAAAATGAGAGACAAATGGAGGGGCCGCCGCTATTCAAGTAGTCTTAAAAGGAGAATGCTGGGGTCTGGGGAGCTCTTGGCTGAGGGCTCGGGTCATAAGAAGTCAGAGAATGACCCTCACTCTCTTGCTGCTGGGAGAACAGGTTGTGGGGAGCAAGGAAGGGGAGGGAAGAAGGGGGGAGTGCTCGCAGCAGTGGATGCTACTAAGAGGGGAGATTGTGGGGGGAGTGC